>NC_088602.1:139426129-139728444 GCF_036013475.1 Columba livia | reverse complement strand
ATGAAAGAACAGGAGAGGGAAAGTGTTCTCACAACTAAGTGCCTTCCTTGCATTCTTTCCCAGCATTCATGGGACAGAAAAAAAAGCCAGAATAAAGTGCCTACCCTGCCACACCTGGTCATTATTAATTACATAGTTAATCAAATTGGAAAGGCCACACAACCCAATTTAAGCAGAAACTTGGACAGAAATAACTTTTTTTTTTTTTGGTTGATCTTCCACCTGTTTGTATGTATGTGTGGGTAATCAGATGCTTTCATTTTCAGACTGTGCAGACAAGCAAAAGCCAGAACTAACGTATTTAACTTGGGAGCAGGAAAGCTGAGATTTATGGTGAATGGCAGGAGCCAGTTAAAAACTAAACACCTGTCATATTAAATAGAAAGAAACCTTCTATTGACCAAAACTCTACTGAGCAGAGTCTGACCCCACCTACAGGGAGCCTGAACTGCAGGGTATTTGTTATACCAAACAGAAAAATACTAGGGAACCCAAGCCAGGCGTCAGGCTGGGCAGCATGTTGCTGCTCTCTCCCCAGGGTGACAAACTTTCTCCCAGTGCAAACGGCAGCCCTGCTAAGGAAAAAATTATTATTTGCATAGCCAGCCTCCTTTTTCTCCCTTGGCTCCAAGGCTAGGAGGAGGTAGTTGTCCTGCTGTTGGTGGCTACGGTGCCATGGGAAGCATTGACCCCTCCTCATTTAGGGGACTGAAAACAAAATGTGTTGCAATAAGTGCATTGATTCCTCAAAAAGCTTCAGACAGGGGAAAGGGTAGGCTAATCAATGGGAAGAAATACTCTGTAATACATGAAGAGTCAATGTATAGCAGCAGAGGGAAGTGAGTAATGTCCTTGCTCCTTTGCTGTCCTTCACTTCACAGTATCACAGTATGTTTGGCATTGGAAGGGACCTCAAAAGATCATCTAGTCCAACCCCCCTGCTGGAGCAGGAACACCTAGGTGAGGTTGCACAGGAACATGTCCAGGTGGGTTTTGAATGTCTCCAGAGAAGGAGACTCCACAACCTCCCTGGGCAGCCTGTTCCAGTGCTCTGGCACCCTTACTGAGAAGAAGTTTTTTCCCAAATTTAAGCGGAACCTCTTGTGTTCCAGCTTGATCCCATTACCCCTTGTCCTATCATTGTTTGCCACCGAGAAGAGCCTGGCTCCATCTTCATGGCACTCACCCTTTACATATTTATAAACAATAATGAGGTCACCCCTCAGTCTCCTCTTCTCCAAACTAAAGAGACCCAGCTTCCTCAGCCTTTCTTCATAAGGGAGGTGCTCCACTCCCTTAATCATCTTTGTTGCCCTACGCTGGACCCTCTCCAGCAGTTCCCTGTCCTTCTGGAACTGAGGGGCCCAGAACTGGACACAATATTCCAGATGTGGTCTCACCAGGGCGGAGTAGAGGGGAAGGAGGACCTCTCTCGATCTACTAACCACCCCCCTTGTAATACACCCCAGGATGCCATTGGCCTTCCTGGCCACAAGGGCACAGTGCTGGCTCATGGTCATCCTGTTGTCCACCAGGACCCCCAGGTCCCTTTCGACCACACTTGCAAGACAGGGAAATTACAGGAATGCTGTCACCATTTGCGCAAGGTGAAAAAGCATTTCTTACCATCCTGAGTCTCTAAGCGATCATCTGGACAATGCGTCCCAATGACCAGCCCAAAGGTACTTAGCAGAAGCAGCTGAGAAACTCAGGACCTCATGCATACCCAGGACTGGTCTAACGTGGCAAGAAGCAGGATTGCCATGGGAGAGCACTCACTCCTTGGAATTCAGCCTATCATCTGCCATGTTTTGTGGCTAGCTAATGGGAAAGTGTGGCCACAATTCTCTTACAACACAAACCAGAAACACAACTGACGGCACTAGAAGTATTACAGCAGGGCAAAGGCAGTAGGAAAACGGAACACATTCTGTCATTACTTAGCATAAGATGGGTGAGGAAACAGATCCCAGCTTGCTTAGGAAATGAATATATAAGAGCTTGCCAGGTTAAACCAAGCAACTGGCTAACCCAATATCCTGCCTCTGATAGCATCCAGCGGCAGATGCCTAGGGCAGGTGTATGAGAAACACAGCAAGAATAAGACAATCCTCCTTGAGATATTCTTTCCCAGCTTCCAGCAATCCCGAGTATTACAGGAAGGGAGGGATGTAGGGAAGAAACCAAACCAAACCAAACATATTCCTGCTGATGTGTTTCATGGACCTGTGCAAATCACCATCCCTGGGTGCCTCCCTGGCTTGCCCTCCTTCCCCCTCCTGCTCTTTAGACTGAAGCACACTTGGGCCAGGGCTGCCTTGCAGTACATATGAACCAAACTTAACACAAAGAAGTCCTCATCTTGGATGGCCCTCAACAAGGTCTATAGAGCAAATCGTAGGTTAAATCCCATCTTCATCTGGAAAAGTAAAATGAAAAAAGGAACAACTCGTGTCCTGTTTCTGCATGTAAAAACAGAGGGATAATGGATAAAATCCCTCACTATATAATCTTTCTCTGCTTTTTCTGCTGCCAGAAAAACAAAGCAACTGAAAATAATGGGGTTTTGCAACTTTTTTCCTTTCCATACAACATCAATAGCATAGAACAAATTCAGAAAGTAAGTTGAAATACAGCAGATACAACATAAGAGCTGCTGCATTTGTAAGAACTATCTTATGATCCATTAGAGAACTAAGAGAGCACAGAGGACTGAGAGGCCCGTCACTGCCTTCCATATACGAACTGAATATGCTAAAATTATTTTCATCTTCTTACTTTCAAATAAATAAAAATTTTATTTGAAGGCATAGTCATTTGTAGGAAGCAACGGCAAGTCTAAGCCACAGCCTTAGTGTAAACTACTTGCTTTCCGGTGTATTTGGATACCATTATCAAAAGTGTATGCATGAAGCTGAAAGGTTGAACAGCTATAATTGAAGGGAAAAATTGGCCTGGTTTCTAAAATCAGGCTAAAATGATAGTTAGATCCATATTAAGTACAGCTTTTTTTTTTTTTTTTTTTTTTCCTTTTTTAAAAGCATCAAAACCATTAGTTTTCTAGCTTGAATCTCTCACCGAAAATGCACTTTAAAATCTGATACTAAACAGTCCAGCCATAGTCCTGATACAAAATACGGTACTACAGATGACACACTGGGAAAAATAAAACAAAATTAACATACCAATGTTTGTGGCTGGACCACTGTACCATTACTGGCATTTTGCTTATGTAGTGATTCCACTGGTGTTTTGCATTACATGGCAAAACCATAGGTTCCCCTTCTAAGAAAAGAATTGCTTAATGTGCCAAATGGTACATCTGGAGAGAAGTACTGCCAGCCTGCAATGATAAAAAAAAAAAATCTGAGGCCTACTGCATAGGTTTCTATATGCTGATGCTCCTCACAATATTCTAATTGAGAATCATATTTTGTTAATGTATTGTCTAAAGTTTTCAGGCTGGAAAGCATCTTTAATCCATTATTCAATGGCTTTTATGTTTTTGGCAATCCTGTAGCTGCAGGGAAGACGACTGTGGTTTTGGTGAGATAACGTGTATTATTAGTGCTTTGCTTTAGCTTTTTAATTAAAATATTCTGTTGCCTTTCACTGTCAGAGACACTATCAGGACAGAATTTGTTTGATCTTCGAATGAGTAAAGTAAAATGAAGCCTTTTGCCTTGTAGTGTGGATTTAGTGCCATATGGTATTTGAGGTTCAGCACACGCATCAGAGAAAACAGGTAGGAAAGATCTCTCGGATCATACATGGTCCATTACAGCGTGTTTTTCCGAAGCGTATTGCACTACTACTGTATAAAGTCTAGTTGGCCCTTCCAAGCAGTGACTTCTGCTGCTTCTGTGGGAGGTTCTACTTAAACTTGAGAAGAAACTTCTTCTCAGTGAGGGTGCCGGAACACTGGAACAGGCTGCCCAGTGGGGTTGTGGAGTCTCCTACTCTGGAGACATTTAAAACCAGCCTGGACGCCTTCCTGTGTAACCTCATCTAGGTGTTCCTGCTCCATCATGGAGATTGGACTAGATGATCTTTTGAGGTCCCTTCCAATCCCTGACATTCTGTGATTCTGTGAGGTGATGGCACAAATCCAGCTGTTAAAGTCATTAGGGTTCCTGCAGGGGGGACCTCAGTGCCCTTCATCTACCCTTGTTTATATTTGTTGTATTTCCAAGTATTTCTCCTGACTGCTGTGCTTTAAAGAATATGGTCTTCAAACATAGGATTAGTAGATGAAATGTTTCATGTAGATGAGGTTCTGAGAGACATGGTTTAGAGGTGGACTTGGCAGTGCTAGGTTAATGGTTGGACTCAATGATCTCAAAGGTCTTTTCTAACCAAAACGATTCTGTGATTCTATGATTCTGTTACAGGTCTCTGGGCAGCTAAAAGGCTCTGACTGTGCAACTCCAAGTGAAGACCTGAAGTGCAGCAGACCTCTGTTTGAAGGTTTTAATTTAATTAACTTCAAAGTAAGCCTCCCTTTTAACAGTGTTTTCTTCCTGATATTTTCACAGAGAGAAGGGAGGGAGGATTAGAGGGAGGGAGGCTTGGAGGGAGGAAGGAAAGGAAGGAAAGGAAGGAAAGGAAGCAAAGGAAGCAAAGGAAGCAAAGGAAGCAAAGGAAGCAAAGGAAGCAAAGGAAGCAAAGGAAGGAAAGGAAGGAAAGGAAGGAAAGGAAGGAAAGGAAGGAAAGGAAGGAAAGGAAGGAAAGGAAGGAAAGGAAGGAATTCCAAGCATTTTAGACTCTAGAGATTCCAGTTTGCACAGAGTAATACAGCAGCCACCAGATCTGCTATGATTTAACTCCAGTGATACAAAACATAACCTCTATTATCAGGAGTAACATAACAGATGTTACGGAAGATGCTACTGCATCAAGGCACACAAGTAATTCATGGTAGGTTCACAATATGACCAAACACATCTGTCCCAGCAGACAAGGTAGGGATACAAAGATGCCTCGGAGTGTGGCTCTGCACTGCTAAAGCTGTGACAAACCATCTAAGAACACAACTGTGCAAATCTGCAGCAGTTTCAGAAGCTGAAGAGCTCTCTGGTTTTGATGCTTGTAACAGTCCCTGCATTACAAAAGGCCATCCAAAGAATACTGATGACTTTTTTTCAACTAAAGGTGAATGATTTTCCATCTGAATACCTCCTTGATTCAAGAGTTCCAGGCTGTTCTCTTCTTGGGAAGAGACCTACATTAGAGATCTCAGAGCAGAAGTTCCCAAAAAGATTGCTCTGGAGTTGTTCATAACCAGTCTGAAATAGTCTGTGGACTATATTAAACACTCAGTAGACAAAACAGGCAAGGCCTTTTCCCAAAGAGTATTTCATGTCAAAAAAATCCAGAGAGCAAGCTGAGATAGCTGAGACGGGATACTTACTAGAGTAATACAAATGCTTCAGGGATGACACATCAGTGCATGTGACAACGTAGACACAACACAGGTAAAATATTTGAAATTCTGTGGAAGGCTATGGGTCATTATTACTAGCTTGCACTACTAGGTTGGGGCTGAGAGAGGGAGGTGAGAAGAGACATGCCTTTCAGCTTTATACGCCTTGCAAGTTGCCTTTATGCTGTGAAATCAGTTAGAATGAAGACACTGATATGAGCCAGCTTGGTTGGACTGCTGGTTTTGAATGGCACATGTATGACTGCACTTTGCCTGCTTTCCTGACAGTTTAGGCTTCTGTAATTGTGCTACAGAGGTCCCCACAGCTCTGCTGAGTGGATGCACTACTCTAGTGTTCAACTAGGTAATTACCACTTCCTGTAGTGTTAATGAATACTGAAAAATAGAATTAAACCCATACTGACCTTTTCAAAAGTCTCCATCATCATCTCCCCTACACAGATAGATTGTCAGCCATCAGAGGAAGCTCCTGTGTATCATAACGTGAATAGCGTACATTGCTTTGACATTTATCAGTGTTTCCTACACCTGGAAGCACCTCCTCACAAACTGACTACACACATTAAATGACAGACTTGAAGTTTGCAAATAAGTCAAGTTTGGCAAACAAACTCACCTGTCCTCCAAACGTATTGTCATTTTTCACCTCACACAGCGGTTCCTTCATTTTACCAAAGATCAGAATTTTTACATTCCAGCTGGCAGTTTTCAGGATCGCTCTTTAGTTCCTTCCTGAAGAAACATGTTTGAAAGTTGATCTTATCTAAGTTATTTCCTTTCTCTGACACAGAATATTAATGGAAATTTGAACAAAGAATTTGGCTCAGCATGCTTGTCAACAAGTGGATGAGAAGCGTCTACATTTAGATACAAGGTACTGAACTTTTCAGGCAGCTTTGGGACACTGATCTCTGAAGAGCCTCATGTTATTTGTCTACTTTCAATGTCCAGACCTGAGCTTCATTTTATTGAGCAATCAGCTCTGAGGTCTTTGCAGCGGCATTTAATGTGCATCTCTTATTTTAGTGTAAGACACCAGATCTACAAGTATGGCTCTCATTGCATGTATCATGAATTTCTGCTTAATTTAATTTTATGCAGTGAAAACATTGTTTTATCTGAAAAACAATGTAATACGAAAATAACAAAGTTCACAGTGAAAATATATGTAGCATGGTTTTATTCTACAATAATGTAACCATTCCTTAATATATAACTTCTATAATAACAACTACATCAGATGCATGCTTTCAGAGACACAAAGTGCTCCGAGCCTCACTGCTTCACAGATGGCGGATGCAGAGATGAAATGACTGGCTGCGAGTAACACAGGAAGTCTGTGGCGAAGTCAAAAACTGATCCAAGAACTCCTGATTCCTCCCCACTATCTGAACTACAAGACTATTGTGTCTTCCAACCTGTATTATTATTTTGTACCTGTATATATTGCTTGCCCTCACCATGTGCTGTTAAAAGAGCTCTTGATACCACTAGAAAACACCAGCTCTTATCTCTGATAACCCCCAGGTTCGGCCTCATAAGCCCTAACCCACCTCTCAAACCTGGATGGAGGTCCAGGACTCCTTCTGCCACTGTTCCCAATAACAGCCTACCTGTCTCCAGCCCTACAAACACAAGCCCACAGACCTCCCAACCTCTTGGACACGATCTGCTTTGCAATCTGTTTGCTAAACCTGCAAATCTGGCAGCAGAACTGCTGACCTAAGCGTGGTGTGTGAGTCTTCTCTGTCCATTAGTGTCTTGAAGGTCCTTGTGGTTCAGAAGCCCCTTCCCTACATGACTTGGAAGGTTCATAATCACTCTGGTGCCCAGCAGCTTCATCCAGCTGCAGGAGCGAGCTGCCAGTGCCCTTGGGGGGACCATCCAGTAAATATCACCTCTGCCATTATATTTTTGCAGAACTTAAATTCCAGGGAAGAAAACCTTCAAAGCTTTCACCTATTATTTGGGATAACTGACAATATGGAAACTGAAAGACTGTACAGGATGGATTCAGAGAAATACAACCAGCTGTTAACCACTTCATGTAATTGTGTGTCAATGGGAAATAAACACCAAACATGTGTCTTTGAAGCTGCTCTGATGTGATCTGTCTAGAGCTGCAAAGCACACACCAGAAATACAATCCAGGAATTGCATACCATGGTGTCCTGGCACTGATTGCTACAGAACAGTTTGCTGCACCTTGCATTCACACATGGAGTGCCACAGGTTCTTGCTAAGTAAAAAGAAATCATAGTGGTTCAGAAGCCATCAAATCCAACTTCCACAAATCTGCAAAAAATTCTGGGGAAAAAATAAAACAAACAGGAAAAATATTTGTGTAGATCAATAAAAGAATCTGGAAGCCTACAGTGCATATAAAATTTAAAACTAATCACCATTTTAAAAACAGTGATTACTTTCCTTTAATAAATTTCTTAATTTTCACCAACACACACATACCTGAGTTTATTGTTCCATAAACCAGATCATCCAGATTTGTTCCTATTAGCCAGAACTTACAGTAGACCAAAAATGAAAAGCTGGATCCTGTCAATGAATGCCAGACAACTTGTGATTAAAAAAGATTTTTGGGATAGAGTTTCCTGAGTAACCATTGAAAAAAACCACATATTGATCATTTGAGTTCAGTGTTCTCCCTTTCCCAAGGGAAAGAACACAAAAACATGCATTTGTTTACATCAGTTTGAAAGGAAGTGGTAGACAGAATGACTGTAATAGTGCCCTGTCCAACAATATTTCCTGGCTCTCTCAGCATCTGCTGACATTTGAAGTGAATCTGCATAAAGTGCACCTTTGCTAAACTTCTTGAAATACATGAAATATCAACTGTTTCTGAACAACAAAATCAAAATCAGGTGACAACGGATATGTACAACAAATGCCACCTTGTCTCTCCCTCTTAGCCCACCATCAGGAACCAGAAAAGCCTATCTGAATTTGTATTTGAGCCCCACCAGCACCAGTGGGAATGTCTTATTCAGAAATCTCAGAACAACGGAGTTTATTTCAATACTACCAATGATTTCTGGTCCTTGTTTACAGTTTGACCAGTTCCCATAGAAAAGTGAGAAAGCTGTGGAATGGCAATGACAGCAGATAAGGAAAAGAGAACTATAATCTAAGATACTTACCTTACAGAGATCATTTGTCAGTACCTTAGTTATGCCTTCCATTCTCATAACATCTGCCTTACTATAGTCATCAAAATGCCAAGGAAGTACTAATTTACAACTTTGAAGTTATTCCAAAGATGGTCATTTGAAAAAAACAGAATACCTTATTTGTGCTATTCAGGAATTTGATTGCACAACGTGGAAAAGGGGACTGCACTCTTCCTAAGAAGCATATAGTAAAAACAAACAGGTCTTGTGTGGAGACTCTTCATGTTAATTGGATCAGTAATCCCTGGAAGACTCTCTGCCATTGGCAGATTATCGTGCTGCTCCACAACACATCTGACAATTTATTGAGAATTTATTTCTGTGATAATTTGCTATTACACCTGGGTGCACTGGGCAGCATCCAATGCCTACCAGGCTCCAAAACACCATGCTCCTACATTCACAGTGGCTCACAGGCTCCAGTAATTGCTAAAAGGAAAGGGGCCAAGATGCTGAACATTTTCTGCGAGGGTTCTCCTGCTTAGCAATTCAAAAAATTGGATTTCTGATCCCATTAACTTTGTTACCTCAACAATAAGAATGGATTTTTTTTAAAAATTTTATTTTAAGGGAGTGATAGAAGATAGCAGGACAGCAGTGAATGAAATAGAAGGTATTTGTTTGGTATTCAGTGCCTGATAGCTGCTGATGTCATGGGTTTGAACAGTTTAATTTAGGTTTTTCCTTAAAAGAAAGTGAGGAGAAATCCTCCCCCCACCATGTCCAACACATTCTTCATAGCAACAAGTTGTCCTTGGCATGACCCATGTTTCCAGCTAGCAAAGTCCTTCTCTGTTCCCCCCATTCCCTCAGAAGGCATCAGTTTTCTATTTTAAAAATATCAAGTCACCCTATCTCAGCTGCATTATAAACAAAGACAAACAAAACAACCCAAAACAGTTTTTTGTGTGTGGAACAAGAACAAAACACTTCAAACCCAAAGAAGTTTCCAATAAGTCACTCATTGAAATTCAGGAAGAAAAAACCCCAAAGGGTAAAAATACCCCCACGTATCCAAGTTCTCTGAGGCCATTTCTTTCCCTCATCTGTGTTCCATCATCTTCTTCCTTATCCAAAAAAGTTGCGGTGTCCGTGGGAGTATGAAAAAACATTGGTGTGACCACCAAAAGGAACTCTCTGTCTGGCAGCATAAAGCCACGTGTTATCCCGTCTCCAGGAACTCAGCCTTGCTTCGACGGTCATAAATATTCTCTGATGACAAAGCAAAGGGTAATCATTCATCCAGACTGAATAATACTTTAAAGCCTTAAAAATCACACTGGGATCTGTGCTCTGTCCCTGGCCAGAATATATGATCCATGGGAAACAACCCCTGATGGGGCCTTCTGTGTAGGACACTCAGCATTGCCCGCCTCCATCTTCAGGGTGACCCAGGCAGGAGAGAGTGTTGGGCTTCTCCCTTGCAGAGGTCTCAATCCACCTGGTGGCCATTAAATTTATCTGAGAACAGTAAGAAGCTTTAAAACCTTACCAGTTCCTCTTGAATGGGTATAGGAAGCCAGTCTTTACATTACGTAGGCATCACTGGATGTAGTTTCACAGGGTACCAAATTAAAACACCATATTAGTGAGAATGCTCAGCCTCAACTACATCACTGAATGTCACACAGCTACATGAAGGCTGAAGAAAACATCCAAGCACAGCCCCTTTGGTTAATGAGAGGTAGCGTATGCTATTAAAGGGTACCCAGAAAGTTAGGTCACCTTTTTAGATACACACTGCCCTTGAAGGTTTTCAAAGTTTTAAAAAAAAATTACATACGTGTTTTTAAAAGGGTGAATAAAAAGACTTATTACAACATTAACTGTACACTATACTGAGTAACCAGAGATTTCCCAGTTTTCAAGAGAGTGTTACTAGACATTTTGTTGTGTAAATATGCTGTTTGTGCAAGCAGATCCACAAATGGTCAGTAATGTACATCATAGTCTTGCAAAAACCGATGAGAAAATTATCTTTATGACTAGCTTTCAAAAAAAAAAAAAAAAATCTGAATGTAAATCACTCCCCTCTTTTGGCCTCCATTCCCACTCCCCATCCCAGAAGTTAATAATATATTTACAATGAATCAATAACAACTTTATGCTTACCTGTATGCTTTCTCCTTTTATAGTAGTGTTTTAAATTTAGTTTAATCTTCCCTCTCAAGGTAGAAACAGGTAATAAATCTGACCTGTTCATTAGGCAGTGTAGTTTTAGAATTATATTCGCATTTCTTCCTTTGAGAATGTAACTGATTGTTGACACAATAGAGGCCAAGCATGCATTTATGGTGCATGATATCATTGTGTGGCTAATAGAGGGAGTTTACTTATTCCACAGATGACTGCCACAAGAGAATGTAATTGCTCAATAATGTGTCGATGTACCCATGGGAAGGATTTAAGTCATCTGAGACCTGTATTGGGAACTTGCCAGGGACCCCAGCACTACCTCTAATTTGCACGAAATGGAGGAATTGTGGCCATCTATCCACAATAAGGACCAACAGCACAAGGGAGGAAGTCAGAAAGAGCCAAAGAAGCACCCGAAATCCAAAAATTGCTCTAGTGATTAAAAAAAAAAACAACAAACCAAGTTTTTAGGTTTCTTATTTAAGAGAAAGACTAAGAAAATACATTAGATTTTAAAAAGCTTTTTTAAAAGCTTGAACTTTTATTTTTAAGGGCTCCAGGTCCTAGCCATAAGATCCTAGCAAATGTAGGGTTTTTCGTAAAAAAAAATGATTATGACATTTTACTTTAAAAAAAAAAGAACAAAGAAGAAGTATTTATCAGAAAATTGAACACAATTAGAAAGGAAAAACTGCTACCTAGACACAGGAAGAGTGTCTGCAAGAGTAACAAACTTCCAAGGAGTCAAGTCAATATAAGTGCAGTATAGTTCAGTACATAAGATGATCTGCATCAGGGTGAAGTTACCTCACCAAGAAAAATAGATACAGCACCTGACTGAAAAAAATATTTACAGACAATGAAATCTTTGTACCATCTGCACTATAGCCTTATTTTTCAATCGTGTCAAGTTAAAAGTAGGTTCAATACTAGTCTGAGATGAAAAATAGTTAAAGCAGAGTTAAGACCTCAGTGAATATTGCAAATAAAGTAGCACAATACAGGATCAACTCTATAAATAGGAAGATTCTCCATACATCTCAAGGATGCAAAGAGTCATAGGATAAGATTCAGCTTGTTGGATGCCTACTTTTAAGTACATAACTCCTTTCACTGACTTTGAGAAGGCTGTCCAATTACTTTAGTTTGGGTGCACGCATAAAAACACCCGGGTAAGTGAAGGTCTTGATTCACTTTTGGATGTGCTGAGCAGCTCTTCAAACCAATGGAAATGGTAACTCCCATGACACCCCATAACAATGTAAAGAGCACCCACAGTTAAAATGAGAATCACCAGACAGCCCCCACCAGCTAGGACAGACCTGGAATTTAAAGCCTCTCCTAGTATCCAATTGGAGAATTTTTCCTGAGTTTTCAAAATGGTTTATGGGATGTTTTCTATCCACCTTTGATCAAGATGCAGCTCAGAGGAACCTGACCATTCTTAGCACAAAAGAGTTCAATGCCAAACCCCACAAGTCAAAAGATCTGATTCAATGAGATGCACTGTGTCATAATGTGATGCTCAGCTCAGGGCCCATATGTAACTGACTACACTTGAAAAAGACCAAAAACAACCCCCCAAAAAACAATCAAAACCAACAATTACACTAGCTCAGCTAATTTCAGGTTATATTTCCAAATGGGTCCTGTCCCCCCAGCCCTTGCTCTATTCCTCCCACCACCCCAATCTGATTTTTCCTATTTTCAACTAAGATTTAGAAATCTGCCCAATGGCAGGTGGGTGGAGGCACTCCAGATACTCTGTTTGTTGGTAGCCCAGCAGTTATTTGTGGTTGACTTTTTTGGTTGCCCACAGGAATTTCCAGGCTGGTGTAAACAGACAGATGTGGGTTCTTTTCTGCTACACAGATCACACCAGAGAGATATCAAAGGCAAAAAACAAATCATGAATAATGCACTAGTGGTAGCGCTTGAAGCTCAGAACTTTAAAGACTGGCCTCTGAATTTGTTGGTTTAATTGTTGGGTATGGACATTTAGGCCACCAGATAGCTTTTGAAATCAAAACATCACTGAAAGGTTTCAGAATGTTTAAAAGTTCATACCAAGTGAAAGTGGGCTCAAGTACTGGCAACTCAAAGCTGCTCACACTCTGACAGCACTGCTCTAGTCTTAAATGCTAAAAGTGTTCTTTCCTTTGTTTCCTCAGTATCACATTGGTTTCCTTTTTACTTCTGTGAGGCATCTCAACAACTATTTCATGGCTTTTTATTCCTAGAATGTTGGCAAGGTAATGGGGAGGGCTTCGAGGGGATGGGTGACAAGGCAGAGTTTTGCTGGTGTAGATGAGTAAAGCTCCACTGACCTCAGGCTAACTCATATTAGCAGGAAATTTTGTTCCTCTTTCTCATTTGTTTGTTTGTTTACTGGTACCATTATGCAAAAAATACTTATTTTATGTGATTTTTGTGCACCTTGTACTCACACAACAGACACATAGTGGCATTTTTTCCCCTGAGATTAACAAGCAGCGCATGATTAAAATCATGTTAACTCAACAGTGCAACTTGCTAATCATTCTTACTCTGGAATTGCCAGTTAAAGCTTTTTTTCACCATTTATTTTTTCAAGAGGATTTGTATAGGTTTCTGTCAGTCTATTTCAGAGCACGGCAGGTTACAGGGGCACTTCGATTCATGGCTGGACAAAGATTATTTTAAGTGGAAGGAAAAAGGAGTCTTGGTTTCTAGCAGCATTGCACTGTCATCTTGCGGTTGCAGCGCTCAGCTCATACACCTTATTTGGAAATGCCTTGAACAAGAATTTGATGTGAGCAGGAAGAAACGGTGAATGCCTCACTCCCGGGGCTTGGGTCTGTTTGGAGGCCTCCTTCCTGCCGCTCTTGTGACAACAAGAGAGACCGGCCTTGCCAACTGTTTCCACTTCAGTTCTTTTCATCTCCTTCCTTGGTGAGAGGAGAGCATGACCTCCTCCGTAAAACCATAACTATTTAGAAGACTTCACCTCCTCCAGATGCGCAGTACTTCCACTGTGAACGCTTATTCAAAGACATTTTCAGGGCGGTGTTGTGTACAGTTCTCCTTCCTGTCTGCGCCTTAAAGAGGGAAGGAATGCCCTACCACCATCAACCGGTTCACAGCTGAGGCAAATCACTCCAAACACCTTCTTGGCTTAATTCACTTTTTCCAACTTGTAAACAGAAACCATTTTTGCCTCTTTTTCTGGACTGCTCAAGACCCCAGCCACTGTGGGATTCTCCATGTAGAACCTTCCAATCAGAGTTAATTTCCTGAGCTTGTGCAAAATGCAAGAGAAAGCCCTGAGCCAGGCTTCCCTTCACCTCCAGGTGTGTTGTTCCCAGCTAGAGTGCTGCTCTTCCACCAGCCTACTTATATCCTCCTGCTGGCTAAAAAAAAACAGAAAGAGCACAAAAAAAAGCAACATGGAGCACAAGTCTGATGAGGAGCAGCTGAGGGAACTGGGGGTGTTCAGCCTGGAGAAAAGGAGGCTGAGGGGAGACCTTATTGCTGTTTACAACTACCTGAAAGGAGGCTGTAGCATGGTGGGTGTTGGTCTCTTCTCCCAAGTAGCAAGTGACAGGACAAGAGGAAATGGCTTCAAGTTGAGCCAGGGGAAGTTTAGATTGGATATTAGGATAAAATTCTTCACAGAAAGGGTTGTCAGGCACTGGAACAGGCTGCCCAAGGAAGTGGTTGAGTCACGATCCCTGAAGGTGTTTAAAAGTTGCATAGATGAGGTTCTTAGGAACACGGTTTAGTGCTAGAGTTAGGTTATGTTTGGACTCAATGATGGACCAAAATGATTCCATGATTCTATGACGGATCCAGTCCCAGTGAAGTCTAACCTTATAATCTATTAGTACATGAATAGAAACCATGAAATGGTAGTCAGCCTAACTAGTTACTTGGAAGCGAGAAGCTATATATATATATATATAAACCACAGATTCCAAGAGCTGCAACCCTCTCCTTCTCCTCAAAAGTCAATATATAAGCCCCCTATTATACAGATTCTTCCTTACCCTTTTATCAATACCAAGCATCAGAAGCTTAAAAAATCTACATTACTTGCTTCTATTTGTGCTCTTTAGCCATTTCTTTCAAGTTAGAGAAGAAAAACTAATAAGGTCACTACTGTCACCTTCAGTTTTGGCTTTCGTAATTTGGACTGCCAATATTTTGAGGGAATGTTTATTTTTGCAGAAATCACTGTTAACATTAAAACTCAGAGAAAAAAAAAGTCAGAAATGGGCTCCTACAGGGCTTAGTTTAGTACTTGGGAAGAAAAACACTGTATTTTGATTAGAATTGTGTTACTATTGTTCCCCTGCATGGAATTCAGAGTATGCATACTGAATTCCCCATTTTCAGAAAGAATTGTCTACAGCTTAAAACCCCCCATGTTTACTTCAACTTTTCTTAAATGTAGAAATATTCATGATCTTGCAAATGGATTACCACAGACAGACTTATGCATTGACCCAAAATCTTACCACCAGCAGAAGGATCCTCTGTGGGCCCTGGAATACATAAATGCACTATACAGCATACATATGAGGGTTGTACCCTGAAACTCCCCAAATACAAGACATTTATTGCAAGATTTTTTAAACCTAGCAGATATTTTAAAAGGTCAGAATGATCTATTTTATCCTCACACCTTCAAAATGGCTACATTGTGGTTTAGCTTCAGAAAAGAAGAAAGCTTCTTGCAGAGGTAGAATGTAAAAACACTTCAGAAAGAGGACCACAAAACAATGTGGATAGTATGGAAACTTCTGCGACAGACAGCTACCACCGCTGCTGTTGCCACTATGGAACAAATGGACTGAAACGTGAAAAACCTTATCTGTGGTAGACTTAGCAGAGATGTTAGGGGACTAATCTGACTGATAAAGGGTATGTGGGAAAGTTCACCTGCCATGTATGGAGGTTCTCCTTCCTCTCTACTCTGCCCTGGTGAGACCACATCTGGAATATTGTGTCCAGTTCTGGGCCCCTCAGTTGAAGAAGGACAGGGAACTGCTGGAGAGAGTCCAGCGCAGAGCAATGAAGATGATTAAGGGAGTGGAACATCTCCCGTGTGAGGAAAGGCTGAGGGAGCTGGGTCTCTTTAGCTTGGAGAAGAGGAGACTGAGGGGTGACCTCATTATTGTTTACAAATATATAAAGGGTGAGCGTCACAAGGATGGAGCCAGGCTCTTCTCGGTGACAACCAATGGTAGGACAAGGAGTAATGGGTACAAACTGGAACACAAGAGGTTCCACTTAAATTTGAGAAGAAACTTCTTCTCATTGAGGACGCCAGAGCACTGGAACAGGCTGCCCAGGGGGGTTGTGGAGTCTCCTACTCTGGAGGCATTCAAGACCTGCCTGGACGCCTTCCTGTGTAACCTCATCCAGGTGTTCCTGCTCCAGCAGGGGGATTGGACTAGATGATCTTTTGAGGTCCCTTCCAATCCCTAGCATTCTGTGATTCTGTGTGAACCCAGGAATCAATAAACTGCAGAGGACAAAGCAAAACCAAACCAAAAGGTGGACACGACTGAGAGCTTGACATCTCAAGAGTAGGGAAAGTTGCAGCTTCCCCAGAGGGAGAATATACACATGTAGACACAATCCAGACAGTGCCAAAACTCAGCTGCTGCAATACTGCAACAGCAGTCGGGGTGCCTTGGGCTCCACTTCGGCGAGACCGCCTCTAAGAGCAGAAGGCAGCTCGATGGCTAATTCAGTCCTTCGCCTCCCTTACCAACACTGCCAAGGCGGCTGCTAATTAGTACGAACTGTGATGGTGGTTTCTGTGATGTGGACGGCCGTTTGCGAAAAGCTGGGCTGAGACCACCAACTCACTTCAGACAGGCCACTAAACAGCCATCTGAGGGTAACCACGAGGTCGCTAGAAACTTGGGTTAAATTCAAACTAGTGACTTCGAGGTGAAAATGCTCCATATTCAATTACCAGTCCCCTGAGTCATCCCATCCACCCTCTATAGTTATTTCAAAGCGCTTTGGTAAGCAATATCTGAGGACACATTAACATGTGTTCAAAATTCTAAAAATACATGTCTTAGAGGGCAAGGAAAAGATCAGATCACAAAAATATAAATTTTCCTTTCTGTTTAAAAATAAAATAAAGGAAAAAATCTCTCAATTCCAATACTTTAAGCTTTTACATTTATTTTTTAAAATACATATATAAAAGGTGTCCCCCCCCACCCTGCTTTGCTATTTCAATTCATTTCTTGCAAATATCATTAGGATACTAAAGAGAGAGAGACTGTTTGTGGAAAAAAACCCCCAATATTCTCTTTACCTTTGTATTTTCTAAATAGCCAAATCAATAGTTGAAAGAAGGGGAAACTACTTGGGGGGGAGGGGGGGGTGTGGTGAGGATAGCAGCAACAAAACAAAATGCTAAAAGATGGATTAAAAAAAGCCCTACACTGAAAACGATGACTCCCAGGGATTCCACCCAGGGCTTCTCAAACTCGCAGATTTGTTTTAAGAGGAACGTTGCCCTCTGGTACCCCAGGCTATGGTATTTTCAATGCAACTCCAGAGGGCCACCAATCTATTTTTGTCACCTATCCTGAGATCTGACAACTCTCACCAGGGGCTCAGTTAAACAATCCTCCAGTTTTTAAACAAAGTGGATTTTAATTGAGAAGCACCTGTGGTGAGAGAGTCTACCGGCATTATTAAAAAGCAAAATTATCACATTCAATCATAGTGGCGGGGGGCAAGGGAGCAAGTGGGGAGGGGGTCCATGCATACGTCATACCTGCAGCACAGTACCATTCCTTTCACAAAACTCCCTTGAAGAAATGTGTAGGATTTGACTGCACCCCATGAAGAGTGTTTTTCCCAACAAGCTGTTCCCAGGGTGTTGAAAAGCTATCATTCATAAAAAATTATTGAGGGGGAAGGAGGTAGCAAAGGGGAGTTCAGAAGGCCAGGGATGCCAGTGGAAACCATAGAATGAGAGCCTCTGTAAAGCATGCACCTGTTTATGGCCACCATAATAGCTTAACTAGAAAGCTTAAAGTTCCAAATTGTGGGGGGTGGGAGTAGGGGGAAAAGAGGAAAAACATAATGAAAGCTTGTTCTAATATCAAAATACACTTTAACCCATGGAGTGCAGGCTCGGAACAGATGGCTGCAATTTAAAATAAAGCGCTGACAATGAAAATTACACATAATCGAGGAGGACACTCTTCAGACACATCTTGGTATCATTAAACAGACATGGCCTTGGGCCAAAGATTGGAAGTGCACCTCTTTATAAAATATGTGACCAAACCCCCCTGCTTATTAAATAATATTTAATGTTGGCCTAGAGAGCAGTTGAAATTGGGTGCCAAGGTCTGTCTAAATGCAGCTATGAACAACTCCTGTAACAAAGAGTTGACAGGAAAGGAAAAGACAGTGAAGTCACCCTGCAAAGACTTGGATGATACACCACATTTTAGAATGAAAAAGAATGCGCTGCAATTTTAATGACACTATTAGCAAGATGCCTTGGTGATTTTTAACAGTGTCATGCATGCATTTTGCCTTCGGTGAGTGGTAAAAGTGACATATTCAAGCCTGTTTGTCCAGCTGAGAAGAGTTGACATTAAGGATGAGCCTTCTCATAGGTATTGGTCAGCAAGGATGCTTTTTTCCCAAGGAATGAACCAGGCATTTTCATACACTATTCCCTTATGAAGTGGTTTTGTTGACATTTTTGCCAAGATTTCTCAAAACATTCAGAGAAAACAAATCTCAAATTGAATTGAGGGAAACCACAGGCAGGGGGAACACACATATCTCACAGAGAAAGCTGGGTTTAAATCTTTTATCTTAAGTATTCTGAACCAGGCTGGAAGGCTGCCTTTGATGCAGAGTGCTCAGTCTTGTTGACAGACTAACACTTCTGGCAGAACCTCTCATGATGGGCTTAGAAAATGCAGAAGAGGAGGGCTGCCCCAGGAGTTTGAAAAGGTACATGGGGTAATACAAGGCAGTTGTATGTTTCTTTTCAGTAATATTGTTGGCCCAATATTTTCACGTTTACTAGTGCACACTCAATACTGCATTTTTTTGCCCTGTTCATATAAATCAGCCTACTGAACCTCACTTTTAATCAAAAGTAGGAGCAGTCATGCAGATGAAAAGAAATGCATAGTGCAGAATAAAGGGGGCAAGGAACTGAACAGAAATATCACCCACTCATCATCCTATGTCTGGTAAAACATGATTTTTTAATTGGTTTATCAACAATTTTTTTCTTCTTTTAAAACCACCCCTGAATAATAAGCTACTTTTGCCATGCCAGAGGGCTTTGATGTGCAAGGCTTGCCTTTACTTTTTTTTTTAACACAGACAACTTACAATGTTTATATCTGTACTTCTAGGTCTAATCTTCTTTAGTCAGCCTGTCTTGTGTGTTTTTCCAGAATGCTCTTCCCTTCCTCCACTTTAATTCTTCCATATAACATTAACAGCCGAAAAAGTTCTGTGCCAAATGTAGGCAACTTCATCCACAGTTAATGAACAGGTAACCTGAAGCAGCCAATGGATTCTTCTCCCACCACCCCCCCAAAAAAACCCAGAAACATAAAATACATTGCAAAGCCCAATACAAGACACTGTTATTGCAACATGAAACCACAACTCCAGGCAACTCCACAAAGAACATGACAGATTCTTATCACTTTTTCCACTGTTAGTCCCAGGCATTTCTCCACCCAAATTCAGTATCACTCCCTGACATTTCCAACAACAAAATATTTTCAGAAATTACTGGGAAGAGACCATCACTTACCCTTTAGCTAGTCAAGCTCTGAATTAGCCACAAGAAAGTTCTTTGTCATGAATCCTTACTTCCCCTTTTTTTCCCCAATTTGCCCACAAGCAGTTTGTCTTACAAAGCCCCCACACACTAGTTCCATCTGTTCTGTAAGAAATGTGTCAAACAACACATTACATGCTAATGCTCAGTGTTAAACTGATTTCTCATCAAAGCTTTTAAAATATATTTTTAAAAATCAATAAAGAATTTCTCATAAAAACCCAGGAAAATGCTTTCATCAGCATTAATTAAGTAGCTCTCACAGGATAGAATTTAAAAGGTATGTAATCATAGAAGGATTCAGCATTATAATAACATTCAGTAAACACAATTTCAAAACCAAAATTGCCAAGGCTAACAGCTGAAAGAGATCTATACCCAAAGTTAGGTCTTGATATTAAAGATAAATTACATAATCCATATTTTTTCCTTATTATTGTGCTGTGGATACAACATAGACATATATTTCTGAAAAAGAGGTCAACAGTAGAATAGCTGTCATCACCAACATTTACTATGCTTATGTTTCAGATGTAACACCACCATTAAGAAGCCTGCTCAACTCATACATTTCAGATATATTTTTGAGATTCTTTTCCTTAGGCAATACAGCTTTTGTGCCTAATTTGATCACATTTTCACAACCCCCTGAGAAAAAAGCCTCTTAAGAACCCCACCAAAAAAAAACAAATTAGAGATTGGAGTGTTCATCTTATAACAAATATTGACTATGGACATATGTCAAAAAGCATTAAGACATCCAGAACACTCTTGAATTATTACAAAACACCTCACCAAAACTAAAGGCATTGCATAACAACTCCACAAGTGGATGGACAGGTTGAAATACTTCTTGAATGACAAAACAAAAATTCAAACAGAAAACCCTTTTGTGTGATTGTGTTTCTGAACTCGTGTTGGCTTGTACTCCAAAATTATAGGAAACTTTACAGTTTAGCATAAATATGTTAGGGAAGTCACCTGAAGTTTAAACATGATCAAGTGCAAATCACAGTGCATCTTACAGATTTTCAGTGAAGTCTCTACATCTCTATTGGTGAGGAATTAGCTGAGCTTCTGAACTGAGGTGAGATGCCATGCAGTAAAAAGAGGGTGAGGTTAATTTTACATGCTCTGGACTTCCATCTGTCTTTATCTCCAGCTGCTTTTTCCTGTCCTGTGAAAAGACATGAAAAATTATAATTCTCTGATTTATTTCAATATTTTTTCACTTTCTATTTAAGTATTTTATCTATTTAAATATTTTCTGAATTATATACTACTTTTAGAGTAAGCTGTAAGGCTGCAGAAAATTCTGACCCAGATAGCAAGGTATCCTTGATTCCAAAAAGGCAATTAAAAGCAGTACAGAGCAAATCTTGCCCAAAATAAATTTGGGGTGAAAGCAGACATTGCTTTGATGTTAGTCTGGAGAGGGGAGGCTCTTCCTAAAAGATACCTTTGGACAGCAAACTTCTGCAACTGTCAGAGTCTAGGAGAAACAATGCAAAATAGTCACTCTCCCTTATTTGTTTTGCAAACAGCCTGATAATATGTTCTCCATCTTCCAGTAGTACTCTCCTGGACCTGCAGTACTCCCTCTCTCACCCTTTGAGATTCATTTTTATTTGTTGCTGCCTTCTCCAGTCTCACCAGTTCCTATTCCACGTTAGATAGACACCACCAGGCAGCTCTCAGAGAACTGCAGAGAATCTCTCAGTTTCTGTTTTCTTTTGCCAGCACCACACCAGTGAGGAGCAACAGCTGCTGAAAATGCCCTTTACAGACACTGGATTCATGACTGGAAAACAACAATGCAAAAGGAAATTCAACATGTTTAGTAGCTCAGCTCTTGTAAGTTTCTACATACAATGTATAAACGCAGGGTTTCAGGAGCTTACAATGTGGCCAAATTTGTACTAGATTATGAGAGAGGAAAGCGCATAACCCTCATTTATATTGGGAATAGTTAAAAATATTTTAGAGATTTTATTCACATATACAAAAAACAATGCCAGTTTTTCATTTCTCAAAATTACTGGATCTTATCAGAAATGAGTAGGAGAGAAAGTTCCCATAAAGAAACCAATTAAGCCTAAAGCAGCATGGAAAACTTCCACTTGAATGGTTATGGTCTGGCCAAAGCTACAAGCAACTGGAACTAGATTTTAGCACTGAAAGCATCGTTTAAACCCTAAACACAGACGGTTCTAACAGCTCTGCCCATAAACGACAAAGACCAAAATATCTTCCACATGTAACACAGTAAGAAATATTTGTCTTCAAGTGATTCTGCAGAGTAACCCCGAAGGAAATTAGGAAAACGGTGGCGGTCAAGCGATGAGGTTGCTTTCTGCGCCAAGGCCAGGGACGGGTTGCAGAGCTCCCTATCCGCAGTGCGATGGGCAGCGGGATCAGAACCTTGGACAGCACCGAGGGGACGGATCCAGCCCCGCGGGACTCGGCCGTGCCGGCTCCGGCCACCGCGCCCCGGGGCCCCAGCACCGCTGCCCGCCCACCCCCAGCCCCGGCCTCCCCTCCCTCCTCACCCCCAGCCTCCCTTCCCTCCCTGTTGTCATTACCACTTAAAAGATTGTAGTTATTGTATTAGCAATTGTTATATTTGTACGTTATGCTGGAATGTGTGATGAACTGTTGTGTTGCAGTCACTAAAAGTGTTGAGACTTATTTGTATACATCTGTGTATCAAAAGGGAGAACAATTGTCATTAAAACTTCAAAGAGTGAATCCTATCTGCAATTGCTAACCTAAAGATAAGTAAATCCTTTCAGTTATAGGTCAGTCTGACAAGATAAGAGTGACTTGCAAAACACCTAATTACAAACTATCAATACAAGGACTACTGACCTTACAGCTTTAGGCATTTTGAAGCCGACACCATTAGTTGAGTGTTGCTTTAACACGTATCTCGAAACTGTTGGATAAAGTGTTCTTTAGCTGAAAATTGCTCATTATAAGCTAAAACGATTATGTAACCAATATGCAAATGTCTAAACAATTGGCTTTTTAGGGTGTGAATGTAATAATAAGATTTTGTATACAATGGCTGTTACTTTCTCCTTCTGACATGCTGGCTTTGTTCCAGCATCTAGACTTGTGCAACTCTGTAATAAACAATATCTTGTCTCTCTGTGCTACAATTTGGCTTTTTTTTGCACATCAGGTGATAGAACCCTGTTTTGGGGACGATATCCCCATCCCCAGCACCCCTTCCCTCCCTACCGCCAGCCTCCCTTCCCTACACCCAGCTGCCAACACCACTTGCAGACATCAAAGTGGTGTACATTTCAGAAGCCTTAGGGATTTCAAGAAGGAAGTGAAAAGGGAAAAGCAGTTCTTCTGCATTGCTTCATAAATTTTCCCACCCCTAAACATTTAACATGAAGAAGTCTACTTAGAGTATTGTAATATGACAGCATATTCTAAGTCAATGTAAAACAATGATATAGATAAGGCTAGGTACAAAGGTTTAAGGTAATTTTGGGTACAGCCTCATATTTTCAGTACTTTTTCATTTGCAAATAAATAGGATGTTTTTTGGAGTCTCGCTATGCACTCCTGCTTCAAAATATAAACTCAGCTGCTATAAAGACATTGTGACAATGGCATTAACTGCCTGGGATTTTAATTTTTGTTGTTTACAGTTAAAAATGTATTTTACAAGTGCTTTAGGCAAAACAGACCTAAATTATTAGAAGCAGTCAAAATTCAGAGCTTCACAAACATTTAAGCTTCTTTCTCACAATTTGTAAGAAAGCTCTTTAAAAATCTATATATTCAAGATGAAAAACCAACTCCCTATTCCCTTTTAATAAAAAATAGACCTAAAAAAAAAATAATCTAATCATTATTGTTTGAAAGCACTCTAAAGCAATAAGATGGTCACAAGACTTGATCTGACTGTTCTGCCCCTTTACAAACTCAATAAAGCTTGCTTTTTATGACTGATTGCTGTGCTGTATTAATCCCCTAGCATATAAAACAAGCCTATTGGAGACTGGGACTCCACTGGGGGAGGACAGGGAAGCTGTTGTGTTCTGAGAATTAATCCATCTAGGAAAATCAAAAGCCAGCCACTCACAATACAGTAATCAGCATGTTCTCCACTGTGAAAGCCTCACATTTCCCATTTAGAAAACTAAACTATTACTCAATTACGTATGAAACACACAACCCCCTTTTATTTATTTGTGTTTGTTATTATCTGACTTATATTTATGGCTTTGTGCGTATTCCATTGGTGGGTATACAACGATCGAGTTAAAAAAAAAAAGAACCCTGCTTATTCTCAACTGCTTAAAAGGAAAAAGGGACTCCCACTGCTTTTTCCACAACCAAAGTTCTTTCTGGATTTGCTTTGTGGACAGGATTTTAACTCTTTATTACCCTAAATAAAAGGAAATTCTTTAGATTTTTTTCCTTACACAAAAACTTCATTTTCTGTTCAGGCTAATTACATTTTTTTTCCTCACTTTGTTAAATTATCTACCATGAGTTGCTTAAGTAGTGGTACTAAAAAAAAAGTCTGAAGTTTTGCAATTAGTCAACTGAAAATTACTTTGTTTCTAGGTGCTATTATATTTGATGTTCCTTTCTTAGCAAAAGTTTAATTCTTTCATTTTAAAGTTGAACGATGCGGCTTTCCATATGTTCCCCCTCCTTTTTTTCCTTAACAGTGGATTTTGGATTTTTTCTGCCATTTAGGTGCTAGTATGAAATTAGGGGCAAGTATGGTGAAATGGTGAAAGTATTTTCACCGTTTAGGTGAAAAGTATGAATTTTACTTTGTGTTATGGAGATAAAAATTTAAAAACCCAAACAAAACCAGCTGTAGATCTTATGTGACACAGTAATTAAACCGTTAAATTAATTCTGGCCTAAACCAAGAACTAAGGCTTATGGAAATCATTGATAAACCACAATCTGTGAGATCACGTGCTCAAGAAGAACCGAAAACATGCGTTCTTTTCCATTCAGCTAGCAAAAGGCACCTACCTGTAAAAGAAAGGACTTTATAAACCAGCACATAAACACAACAATTTTTAGTTGTTGAAATGTTGCTGAAATATTCCTGTCAAATTATTTTTAAAAAGCAAACAAAGCACTTCACTTACATTCATGTTTATTCTTTACTAAAGCAAAGGACACTTTTCTCCCACATTTGTTTTTAAGGTAAGAAGTCACTAAAAGCACCAAAAGTTACAGTCTTTGTTCCCATTGCCATTATCCCTTTATATACATCCTTTACTTAAATGACTAAAGAGAGCGGTTTTATATCATTGCCTTTTAAAACAACAGGTGACTAAAATCCCACTCGGTCAATTCCATATTCCCACCTGGTCAGCATGGTAGACACTGAAATCTTACGGTTAATTTGGAAAGATCTTAGTAGTTTGGCTATACTCACCACTAGTTTTAAATATTACTCTATATTTCTTAGTTCAAAGTACCACATGGGGCTTTTTTTCATTTTTAAATAAAAAAACAAATTGGAGGAGCAAAAGCTGATGCACATGGCTGAATATCTGTTACATGTATATGTAGTTTTAGGACATAAACTTACCTTTCCATTTAAGAATGGGATTAACTGATGACAACAACATGAACAATTTAACTTTGCTGGGACCTTCCTGTTACACACAACTGAAGATAAACAAACAACAGCAATGATTCACAAGTGTTAGGAATGTTAAGCTGTAACTCCTGGTTTGCTTATGGATATTGCAGTTCTTAGCTACCAGGGCAAAGCTATGGCACACACAGAGTTAACCGTGCCCCCCCGCCCTTTCTTCACCCCCCTTCTCCCTCCATCTCATTCATGCCACATTCCAGAGTGGCAGGGTCCAACAACAATATAGGAGGGTACCCAAAATGAAGAGGCAGGGCCTTCCATTCTTCTGCCTCTCTTGAATTAATTAACTGGAAATGAGTTTTGTCAATGTTTTGGAAAGGCAGAGGGGTGAAAAGAAACTGCTAGAATTAATCACAGTGAGAAACTACCTCTTCAGCAGTCTGCCAGAGTTCAGAAAACCCATGAGAAGTGCAAAATAAAAGGAAAGTGGGCTGACTTACCATCCAAAGGAACAAATAAAATTCAAACAAACACCGAAGTCTCCAAAACAGAGACATGCCCCAGTGCAAAGGAATGTAGCATCTGTTGCCACAACAGCCTCAGCTTTGTTTTTAATATACTTGTCATGAGGACTGAAAGGTAACAAGGTAGAAAAGACAATTTACTAATAATTTAAACACACAGAAGGCACGTTGTGTTTAATTCATTAAATATTTATGTACATCAACTGTTCCACTGATCCTTATATAAGTGGAGATATTTAAGCACCATGACTGAAAATGAGTCACTTTCATTGTTGAGCCCTGACTCAGCATAGATCTTTTAAACAGAGAAGGCAGACTGCAAAGCAGTTATTTCTTTGCTGAGTTTTTAATGATAGTTATCTCCAGGTTCAGCAATGGAAATTATAACAACTCAATACTGTACACATGACATCTTTCTACTAAAGAAACAAGAAAGCAGTGAAATTTCAACCATCTAAAAAGAAGGATCTTCTTCCATAGGTTAATTTACCTAGGTATTTAGAAAATGTGTGGGTGTTCTTTTGTTTACAATAGTGAGGCAGAAGGTATCATTTGGTGGTTTTTCTGAGAATGAACATAACACTTCCAGCAGACTGGAACTAAAACTGAAGAAATCTTGATTGCCCGAGCAAGGAAAACTATTTTAAAAGAGAAATCCTCTTTTAATGGTTTGACTCTTCTTCAGTTTTTGTTCACGAGGGCTTTTTCCTGACAGATCTCAGAATTAACTTGTCATCTCGTTTCTCTATCTCTAAACCCATACTCTCAAGGGCAGAATTGTCTGCCAGCCCCTTCTCCTCCATCTGCGCAATAAGCTCTTGGTTTCTCTCATTCTGTTCAGTGAGATTTCGGATAGCATATACTGCCCACTGGTTCACAACTGTTGGACAAAGTTAAGGATCATTTATGGATTTAAAGATGAAACTATGTTTATTTTAATTTATTACCACATGCCCCCCTCCCTGGGCTCCCACTGCCCCCCTAATCCCTCAAACCCAGAAAAATAGTAGAAATCAAAGGTTTTAATAAGTAAGACTTTCACAGGCAATGACTCTGAACCTGCAAATACTTGCATATGAGGTAATGTAAGTTTAAATGAGGTATGTCCCTTAACTTCAGGCAAGTTTATTAGGTTTTACCTTGAATTAAAAACCAAAACAAAACACAGATGAACACAGGAATTAAAAGGACATACTGTTTTACAACAAGACTATAGTTAATTGAAATGTTCCAATGATCTTCCTAGTGAGACTGGGGGAAAAAAAAAAAAGTCAGTCACTGTATTTACGATCCGAACACTTCAATGCAAACGGGCAAACAAAATGAGCCATAAATCCGGTACGAGAAAGACGACAACTATTATTTCCACTCTAAAAGCTGAAGAAATGCAAAAAAAAGAGAAACATTTCCAGGTTAGCAACTGAAAATAGCACAAATAATATGGGAGACACTTAAAATATTTAACTCCTAATGTTACCTAAACTTGGTTCTTTGTACCTGGGTCCTTTTACAAACTCGCCAACAGAACAGACACTATGACCACCAGTGGGTAGCTCCTGCTCATGTTTAAATGGGCACAGGCTGCAACTCATTCACCTTCTAAGGTGGTCCCTTGAGGCCAGGATTGAGGCACATGTCAGGGCCGTAGACAAAGCATTTAAATTCCCAGGATTATCAGTCAGGCATCTTCCAAGTGAACTACAGTGTTCATTTTATGAAGTGTCAGAGATGTTAGTCCCAATTCTGCAGCTGAAAAGCTCTGTTATGATATAATCTTTCCCAAGTTACCCATATGGGAGGCAAACCACTCTGAATCAGACAAAAGTGGTTTGCCTGCAGGGCATCAATTATTTACTACATGTAGCTTCACATCCAGTAGAAGAATATGCATAATTTACTCATCTCCTTGATGTCTTCTGGACTGGATGGTGTCTAAGCATAGAAATAAGATAGCATTCTTATGGGCATTTGCCAGAGGTGACCAGAGGGGAAAACTCCTCAGTTGTGGAAATGAGAACTTCAGTCAAAAGAAAAATATACAGGAACTGGATTTTCTTGCACTATCTATCATACTAGTATTTGGAAAATCCAGCATGCACATCCTTACAGCAGCAGTCTTGCCACTGCCTCTGTGCACCTTGCACTGACTGTTGTGCCAACCTTGCCGCCACCTCCAAGCATTCCCTAGGCTTACCTACTTTTGGCAGAGGCAGCTGCTCATGCTGGGTCATTGGATGCACCAGGCAATGTGAATAAATAATAAAATGTAGCAGGAGCAGTTTCCTTAATACAAGACCCAGTCCTGCCTTCACAAGATTACATTTTAAGAGAGGGGAAGTGATAAACTGAGAATACAGAAGACCAAGAAAAAAAAGTTTATGACTATACCTAACCACAGTGCTACTTTGATGCCAAAACAGAACAGGGAAGGGACTCAAATAAAAAGCACATGAGGAATCATCAGCAGAGAGAGAAGGGTTTAAATGAAGAGTAGCTTGGATGAACATCACAGGAAACACATGCTAGGGAACAATCCTGCACTGGCACGCATCAGTGAAACAGCCCCCTGCCTTTTAATAGCAGTTTATATTTATTTTCATGTTCAACCAGACCAGAACTGAAATTAAAAAATGGCAAAGCAGCTACAACTATAGGGTTTTTTCTGACAAAGTTCTTCAGACTTTGTCAGGAAACATGCTACATTCCTCCTCCATTTAAAAAATTCTGGCTAAGTCCTGGATCTGGGTGGGACAATGACAGAGGAGAGAATTAAGGAAAAAAATTAATTATGTATCACATCAAAGCCTCAACAGGCGAGAATGAAGTCCCCATGCCTGGAGGTATTTAAAAGATGCACAGAAGTGGCGTTTAGGGACGTGGTTTAGTGGTGGACTTGGCAGTGTTAGGTTAACAGTTTGACTCAATGATTTAAAGGTCTTTTCCAACCTAAAAGATTCTATGATTTATGACTGAGAATATCAATCTGTTCTCTCCATCAGTGTATCACTGCTATGGTATAGTGAAAAGTCAAGTGCCAAACTACATGTAAGTTACATAAACTGAATATTTCCACTGAAGATTACATTTGAGTATGTGAAACAACAACAAAATACCAAAGAAATAAAATTGTATATAAGCAGAATCTCGCTCAGCTCCAATGGTGAGAATAAATTTCAGAATCATAAAGTATGCAAGCTGATGGATGCACATGAACAAACAGATGAACAAAGGCTGATACCTAGGCAGGTCTTTCCAAGGTCGGATTTAAGGCATTTCACAAGTGCCAAAAAATAACATTAAATACTCCCAACTGACTGTGAAAAACATGCTACCACCCTCCCTGGCTCTGCTCCTGGGATGACAAGCAGAATTCTCCTGTGTTCTTCTACAACTCCGCATAAAATACAGCACTTGCATAAAAGAATACCTCCAAAAAATACATATTATTTTCAAAGAATGACAGTTCTCGATCTCACAAAGTGCCACACAGAGAAAAAATACTCTCATTTTAATTTTTTTTTTATGTAGTAGCCTTGGGAATAATCCTGTTACCATCATTTTTATGTCCTTCAACACAAAAAAACTGCTAAACCCCAGAGCAAATGATGTTTTCCCATTATCATACTCATTCATGCTTACATAATATCTAAGACATCCCCATTATCTTATGAACTCTATCATCATTATGGCATTTATCATTATTGACTACTGTAGCTGAAGCTGCAAAATGGTTTCAATAACGTTTTCACTCACTCAAAAAACTCTTTTCTGCATGTAGGTTTTCCATTGTAAATTCAGTCATGAATATGCATGATTTCCCTTGTTCGCATGCTGTGTGAGGCTAAGACCTTTGGATGGCTGTGTGCAGACCTAGACAGACTTAAGTGTCAGCAGAGATTAAAGCCAGTCTCCAGCTAATATTCACATTACCCTCTTGCTCCTCTCCAAAGATAGCGACACAGAGAGAAAATTAAACATATTCTAGAGTCTCTAATCCTACCCACACTTTAAGCACTTTATTGTATGCTCAGCTTTAGAAAGAGAGCTTCTAAAGTTTCCATAGTTACTACAAATAAGAGCATGAGCCTGTTTGTTGTGAAACTGCATAAAAGAGAAGAAATGCAGCAAGCACAGTAGATCCGATTGCATAGACTGGTCTAGATTTTTCCAAGAGGACATAGTGTGCTCTGAAATTAATATTATAGACAAAGGAGTGAAGATTATAGTACCTCTGTCACAGTGCAGAGGGCGCACACAAGAAAGAAAAATCTTTCTTTCATTTTGCAGGAGCTTCATTACTAGACTACCTGTGTCTAGGGAATAAAAGCAAACATTCATACACATTTATGGCTACTTTTAAAAAATTTATCAGTACTGTATGCTATGGGATTCCCATGTTATTTTGACTTATACAAACAATAACAAAATGGAATCAACTTGTCCTGCATTCCATACTTGTGTAACATCTTCATCCAGCAATTTAAAATTTATCATCTAAACTCCCCTGGCTCGTAGCTTCAATTATCGGGGAGGGGGATGTACAGAGAGAAAGGAAGAGAGATGGAGAAAATGTGCTGGCAATCTGCCCCAGAGGATGAAAGATTTTACTATCTGGAATCAACATAAACCACAAAAATCTATGCCACTAAATCCTGTGTTTTGCCATTGACTGCAAAGGGAACTTTTCACCATTCTCTTGTTTCTTTTCATATGGTTTCAGCTACAAGAGCTTGCTAGAGCGAATGCTGCAATAGCACAGGGACCGTTTTATAAGTTTAATGGTGTATGAAAATACAACCACATACTGTCAGGAAACGCCAACCAATATCCTATTGTGATACATTACTGGAGAGGAGGACTTACAAATCATTTCCCAAAGAGAGTATTCCCACTTTTCATTCTCATATCAGGAGGTCCAATTTGGATTAAATGTTATTGGCAAGTCTACTGGAGCCATCTGGATCCCTATGAGTTCTTCTTTAAAACAATTTTGATTCTATGGATGAAAGACAGTAGACATAATTATTAATAATGTTTGAATCTGCTGAGGTAGATATACAGCAATGCATAAGTAAATGTGAAAGTATGTTGCTTGGGAAAAGCAAGTAGTAAGTTTTAAAAGTTAAGTATTATCATTTTCTAATACAGATACTGAAACATGGTAACAAGGAGAATTAAATACGTACACCTATTTTCTTAAGTCTCCTTGACAGTTATTAATACTGAGGAATTTCTAAGTCTAACATCCTTGCTGGAAAGTCTGATTTATTATAGACCATTTCCTGCACTGCAGTTATTTTCAAACATTAAATGAATACTTCGGAAACTTTCTTCCTAAAAAGTCATTGGACTAATGAGAAAACAAGGATATTCTTTGCTCAGTTCTATTATTTCATTTAAATCAGATTATCGACTATTAAAATATTAACTCTATTTTATGAAATGTGGGAAAAGACACAAAACTTTATCAAGAAAGACAACCCACATGGATTGGAACCCTAGTCAAATGGGCTGTTTATGCATCAGCTAAAGTCACTCAGCTTCTCTAAGAGCTGGAAGAGGTCTATAGGGCTATTATAGAAACCAGAGACAATGAAAATATAATTCTTCTTAATTATATTTCTTTCTGGTCTTCAACAAGTAATTCAATTATCACTAAAACTTCTGTAGAGAGGAAAGAAATACTCAAGTGTCACGTTGGAAGGATTGCTTCCATGTACAGACCTGACTGGACCACACTGAAAAGACATAAACCATTTCCCCTTCAAGTCCTTTTAAGTACTTTTGTTTCACAGCAACTTGAGGATAATTCTTCTCACCATTAAAAGAGGTCTCTAGACAGCTACTGCAACTGTTAATCACCATTTGGATCAATGTGCTGTGACTGACCACACGTAGTAGACAGTCAGGATTCAGTCCTGTGCAGTCAGCCAAATTGCTTACAAAGCTCTACAAATGTCTTCCTGTTGGGGGTTCCAGTAGTTTTATGAAGTCTAGAAGCTGTATAAGATGATAGAAAATCCTTACAACTTATTTACCTTTTTTACAAAACTTTTACTTGTGCTTAAGTCATTACCAGAAAAAGTAAGGAGCTAAAGGTTTTATCTTAATTTGCTTACTCATTTTAAAGAAGCTAATTCATTTATATCTGACATTAAATTATCAGCATCAGAAAACTTCAGGAATTCAGCCTATATAAACTTAAAATACTCTGCCCAGAAGTTACAATAAGGAGGTCTAAAATATTTTGGTTGACTGTACTTTTATTTATTCCATAGCAGTCATTACATTATCACCTATGACTGCAGTCACCACCTTCTGAGTTTAAAAGCTACAACCAGGCAGTGCTCTATCAGCTGGGAATGTCTTCCTCCTTCTCCTTCTTTTCCTTTTCTTCCATTTCCTTCCATCCTCCCCACCTTGGCTTGACCTGGCTCTTGCAGAACAGCCACAACACAACTCATCTAACCTAAAAGCCTCGAGGTGGAGAGGCACCACTGGATGCTGGAAGACGCATATATTCCTGATCACATTATTCAGGGATAAGATTTGTTACACTGGGGAACCTAAAGCAGAGGTCCATTTCTGCTACAGGTAACTCTCACCTCATCCAAGAGATCAGTAGGAGGGTTGGACCATCCACCTCCCAACAAGCTTCAATCTCCACCACTACGTGGCAGCAAAGCTTCACTGGAAAGACATGAAATAAGATGCCTGCAGCCAGCCCTTTCCCACTACTCCTTACTGGGACAGGAAAGATCAAGGTGGGCTGTGAGCTCTCCCCATCCAAATTTGCCTCCACAAAATATTTTGGTAAAGACAGAAAGCCTGTCCCCAAAAACCTGAACTGAGGTTTGCAGCTCGAATTCCACTCTGTAGAAGAACATTGTTTTGCCAGAGAAAGATCTCAAATTGTGCCGCCTCAGAATACACTAACAGGCAAAACTACTCAGTTTAAACTCATCAAAATAGTTTCAATACAAAGGCAACATTCTCAGTAATTCACATCCTACAGAAATTAGGAAGTATCTGTAGCAGAAAATAATTGTACATTAAATTTTGTTTTTCCAGTTCTCCGGCCTTCACTAACCTCCCACACTAGCAGTTATCTCTTCCTCTAGCAGACGAACACCACCTTTCTGCCTACCTGGATTTATAGCAGTCTCTTAACATCCTACCTATTATCTGTAAAGATGAATCCATTTCTTAAATTGTGCCCTGTGGGATACAGTTTTCTTTAACATGGGACTCTTCTGTATAATCAACAGACAGGTACGTTATAGCTCATGTATAACTTTCAGTGAAAGTTCATCCATTTAAGCATCTATGGCCAACAAATAAACTTTAAAACCAGAATGGATTATTATATCTCTTTTGCCCAACACTTCGGCACAGAACAAAGATGACCACTCTTGAAATCAAGCCTGCTGATTCTGTTTCATGTACAAGATATTTTCACACCTTTTTCTGAAAGACATCTAATATTGATCCCAAGATTTCACTGTATCACTAAATAAACTGTACCAGTGGGTAAATACCTCATTGGTTGCAGCCTGCGATTTATTTCTAGTTTAGATTTCTTTAGAATGGTTTCCAAATACCGATTCTTTTCTTCATTATAGATTAAAAACAAAAATCACAGATCACGATCAAGGCACTTGGCAAGTATCTTTTCCATGAACTAAAGAGAGAAACTGAGCACATATCCCAAGCTTTGCATAATTCTTGTACCTCTTCTCTCCATTTGTATTTTTCAGCACCCCTTTTGAAGCACAGGCATCAGAGGGAATTTCCTATATGGCTGATTACGGGTACAATGCAGTTGCCTGCTTCTTCTGGCTGTTACCAACTTCAGAAAAAGTGAAAAGCAAAAGCTCACAATATTCGGTTGCCCCCTCACTCCTTGTTACAGTCCCGCAAGTAGAGTCCAAGCTCTCCAGGTCATTCAGAAACATGTTTCCAGCACTGTCCAATTCTGACACTCAGACCTCAATCATGAGGCTTGTAGTTCCAACACTTGACTGTTCTTAACTTCATACTCACTCCAGTGACATCCAGCTGATCCTTGTGGTAATTAAAGGACTGGTTACTACTTCAGCAATTTGCATTACTAAGACGTTTCTTACCTAGAGCAACGTGGGTTTTTTTCTCCCCAGATCACTGGTGTGTCTAAGTTAACAGAATATATAAGGCACTACTGAACAGTATTATATATCTAGATTGCTACTAGTCTCTTGAATGCCTGACAGCTAAACAACATTTTATCCATATTCTATGTGCCTCCTTTCACACCCTGTGGGACTTCAAAGCACAGTGCCAACACGCCTTAGTATACTATGAAATTAAACACAAAATTTCAGCCAAGTACTCCAGAGCTACAAAAGCCATAGTACATGTTTAGCCATGTCAGGCTATTTTTATTATCATGTCTCTTATGCCAAAACTTACAGAACTTAAAAAAAAATTAAGCTATAACCTCTAGTTTGTTTTACTTTTTCCTATACTCAGACTTGTAACACTAGCTCAAAACCATGAATATGACACATTCATTTTTGCTGCTTAGGCTGCCAATTTTTTTTTAAATTATGACTTACATTTTTAATAGAAACCCGTAATTTATGAGTAACTATAAATCATCTGGTTTTATAACAGAAAGAATCACACTCTCGATCAATCTCAAGCTAATGCTCCAGAGTCACAAGATTCTGTTCCTACCATCCCTTCTATTACACTAATCCCATTTTAAGAATTCATGACAACTAAAGCTGCTATTTATCTCCAAGAGGTATTGGAGAGTTAGTAGATTGTTACATTAAAAAGGAAAAGCTTCAGTTGCTGTTACCTAACTGTTAAAAATGCCTTAGCTTATCTTCTTTTCCCAGGTACAGAAAAAAATGCAAAATTCCATTAAGTTGAAACTCATGCATCAAATTACTATTAAAACCTACCACAGACATTGACATGTAAAGCACTAAAGCATAGGGGGATGGAAATCTTTTTCAAAAACTTGTTAAATATCAGGCAAACTGTTGTAATTTTAAATTTCCTTGGATGTGTAAAGAAAAAAACTCCACCTACACAGAGAAATACATTCATGTGCATTTATACACATACAAATAGAAATGAACTGCTTTACTAAAACACTTTAAAATGGAAATTACATCAGCCAAATAAAACTTTCAAAAATTTGCCACCAGACTCAAAAGCCCAACCTAGTTAATACCTGAGATGTGGTCAAACTAATTATAATTTATCGGTCTAATGTAGTTGACAAGATAAGCTGACTCATAATTTGGATAGAAGTTCTTTTTCTATCTATAAGCTCTGGAGATTAATCTATTTATATGGATTCAAAAAGGTTCTGTATGACAGCTTAACTATCAGCATTGTGCTTGAATATTTATTTTATTGATTCAAGGTCTCTGAATAACTTACATAGCATAAAACCCACCCCTGGTGCTTTTGGTAATTCCAAAAGTCACTTTATGACAAATAAACAAAACAATGAAGGTAAACAAAACTCCAGTTTCAGTCTCATAATCACCAGACAATGTCCAGTGTGCATCCAAAAATAAAAACTGTTAAATAAATGGGTGTTTTGAAAGATGCAATTGTATTATAACCAACGAAGGTTTTTCTCCCACATTTTGCAAAACAGCCATTAGCCACAATCTCAGGAAATGGTTGCATCTACTTGAAGAAATCTCAGAACACCAAGAGACAAGAACAAACCAACAAGGTCAATGGAATGGACTGCAAACATATCCTTAGTAAGAAACGAAAGGTTAGATTTTGGAAACCAGTCTGGAAATAGAAAGAAAAAAGTCTAAACAAAGATCTGGGGAAGTGAAGAAAAATGATTTAAGGATAACAAGGTGCTACACAGGACAATGCATTTGACAGATGAAGTTCCAGATTTTTTTAATAACAGTGACCAAGAATGGGACAACAGAAATATGTCAGATTAAAGACATTATGCAAAGCACTGACCATATGACATTTGAATATTCTTTGGAGGTATGTGAGGGACAATGTCAAGAAGACAGAGTGCAACATGATAAGGCAGTTGTAGAAGGCATTCCATTCCCAACAATATTTTTGAACCACTCCTAGTGTTATTTAAAAAACCCCAAAACATGACAAAAAACAACAAAAACACAATCAAACAAACAAACACAAAACAAAAATGAAACCAAAAACGAAACCAAAAAACCCCCCAAACCAACAAACAAAAAAACCCCAAAAAATCTTTGGGTGTCAAATTTCTAGTGGTCCATCTCAGCCCAGGGGGGAATTTTTCAAAAGAAAGTCTACAGAAAAATCAAGCAAGGTCTTTGAGCTATAAAAGCAGTGAAATATTATATTTTCTCTGATTTTTTTTTTTTTTGTGCTCCTGGTGATGGAAGATCCACCTTCTTTCAAGAATTCAAGCCTGTCATGGATTTAAATCCACCGAGAGGATTAGGGCAGAGGACAAATACGACAATATTTAGTTTAGAAATAGAGTTATTAACTTTAATTCCTTACTTTTACATGCATGAGTTGGTGCCTACAGAGATTACTTTTTTCAAGGGATTAGAAATATTATAATGTAACACTTGAAAGGGCCTTCTTACATTCTATATAGCTCTGTTAAACTTTCTCCAGCTCTAATAGGGATCCTGTACATCACACACTTTTAATGATGGTAGTTCTCACTTACTGGAGCTAGGTAGAGGTGAGATACTGAAGAACAGGCTTCATATTTACATCTCTGCAAATGTGCTTTAGTATCTTATATATTCTCAAGAGACTTAACAGTGCCCCTCTGTCCATGAACTCTGAATTTCAGTATTTTAATTATCCTGCAGAAGCACTAAATAAATTGCATCCTCAAATTATAGAACCAGCAACCTGAAATACACCATTATGAATTAAAAATTTTGTTAAATGTCTAAACATCAAATTTAATCTTGGTCATTTCTGGAATAAAAAAGGGACAGCGTTTTAATTTAATACCGTTTTAATATCTTTTCCTGTACTGCACAGTGCATTCCTCCTGTGGTCTCAGTCTTCTTCAGTTTAGGAGAATGCTGCATTTGACAAGAGAAAATCTGTTCTTAGGGAATAGTGTGGATTATTGATATAGCTAGTAGATGTAAGACATCTCATGAGAAAACTTAATATTTTTGTCTTCATTCTAAAGCAAACATTTTCTTACAAAAATCATTTCAGAATTATAGTCTTTGAGTCAGAAGTGAAATCTACCCAATATCATGTTTAATCCTGACAGGGAAGGTGTTTTTCTTGGTTCTTCACCTTTAGGTGAGTTCTGTTTCAAAGAGTTTGCAACATACAGAAAAGACAAACAATGAGTTAAGACATGGAAGCTGTATTATCCCAGCTTCTCAGATGTGAAGTAAATGTCAAGAGCGATTTAAAACTGGATTAGATTACACAAATGCCTCCTGTACACTTTTCAACAGGGACCACGCACCTAGTTCCTCCTTCTTCAGAGATTTACAATAATCCCACTTTACAGACTTTACTCAATATTGTATAGAAAAATCCTACTCAGAATGAAATCCAGACCTTGCTCTTCCATTAATGCTTCTGTAAGAACAAGACCAATCACTTCCAGTGCTGCTTTCAAGACTGTAAAGATGACCTGGTACACAGTGACAGAAACAGGCATTGGTGGGCAGATGACCTTCCCAAAAAAACCCAAAAGGAGTGTGTGGGAATAGCTGTGTTTTTCCCCTTTCATCATGAGAAATAACAGGAAAGGTGAAGCCTCTTGAGAATCATTTAGGAAACTAGGCCACCACTGCAGCTGAAAAAACGTCTTATCATACAACATTGAGGGATCCCCTTATGAGCCACACAGACCCCTAGGCTCCATTAGTATCAAACAAAATACAGCTATAAAGAATTCACAACAACTTGCAGGAACAGGATAGGATTTGGTCTGCTGAATAAGGTGAAAGAAATAAGTCTCTCTCAGAGACTTATTGCTCAATGAATAACCACACTTGTACCTGTTCCAGTTTCTAGTCTGACCAGTTAATCTGAATATATAATTTTAAGATATAGAGAAGGAGCTAAGTTTTGCACATATGCCACGAACCAGAAATCCTCCACTCTCTCCAGGCTTTTAGGGAAGAATTCTCAGCACATAGGAGATGAATTGCACTTAAGTATGGCAACATAGTGACTTCTTGCTTGACCATTTTTTCATCCTAGTTACATCTGTGGTAGTCGTCTGCCACCCAGTTGATGTTTTCTGTTGTCCTTGGCACTACGAACCTAAAGGTTCAGGCCAACAAATTTCTGTTCTTCTTCCACTGCTAGGTCACTAAACACTCACTGTCTTCCTTTTTCTTAAAGTCATTGTGACAATCAGTAGTGGTTTACAGAAAATACAATTCTAATCGTGCTCTGTGTCTGAGGATAAGGGCTGCAGTGGCAGTAAACTCTGATAATGCAAAACTTGAGCCAGCTACCAAAGAACACACTTCCATTCAGCCCAGGTAAACTTCAGACTTAATTGTGTAGCAAGGCCAAGTGTCAATGGGATGAGGAAAAGGGTAATTTCTTCCAAGTGGGCAGAACTTGACTGGGCATGAGGAGGTCATTATGTTTTTCATCAGTAGTCTAGGTTCTTTGCACTGACATGCTTTTATGTGTGTTTATGAAAATGCAGAACCAAATAGCTCACCTCAAACTACTAACTGCATTGGCAGTGCCTGAAGTGAGCTTTCCAAAGAAAGGCAACCGTTACTGATGTAACATCACGCTGTATTTTCTTGCCAGTGTACAGAAGATAGCCACATTTACATAAAAATGCTCAACTGTCTGATGGTTTAGTCTAAAAAGTCAACTCACTGTCCTATTTTTGCTTTCTACTGGCTTCTGTTCAGCTGTGAGGCTTTTTTACAGTATGTGGCCTGTTTTAGGTTGTACTCTGGAACTTAGAAATAAAAAGTCTGTCAGCTCGCCCCAAACTCTTTGTTGGCATCTCAAAAAAACAAACTGACATTGTTGTAGACCATAGCAACTTGATTTCTTCTAGCTTTAGCCAGACGTTTCATGAACCACAATTATACTTGCTGTTGCCACGAAATCAAAAGTATTTTCAATCTATCTCTCAGATGACTCTCAGACCGAATATAATCGAAGAAGTTTAGGGAAGGAGTATCTGAAAATTAACTTATATTTTCTACATTTTCACCCATTATTCAAACTAAGCGGCTTATGTATGGATATCCACAGCAACCACAGGTTCTTCTTTCACAAATGCTGAAAATTCTTACTCCTAACATATAGCCTACTGGGCTTTTACTCATGTGTATAAACATATATATACATGTGTGTGTGTACGTACACACACACACTCTACACAGCAGTGTATTTTTCCTTCAAGCATGACTGCACTTTCGGTTAACAGAAAAACATGCCCGATTAGGAGTTAATATAATATATATACTTACATAAGGTTATTCCAATTAAATTCAGACATTCACAAAACCAATTTATCAAGAGATCTACTGCAAGAATCTCAAAAGAGTAAGACTGGCAAGCATCCTGAAAAAAGAAGAATATTCGATCTTCAAAATTGCATTTCCCTTCTGATTTTTCAAGTTGTACCAGTTTAACTAACAGTTATTACATTATAGTTATTTGGATAATGTTTTTGCCATTACAGCCATTAAATTGAACACAAATAAGCAAACAAGAACCAAAAAAAAAAGAAAAGGCACATCTTTGTGTGCTACTCATGAGCCTAAATGTCAGGAAGGAGCAAAAAAGCAGACAACTTAGTTAAGGTAAACTGGAAAGTCTTCAATAATAAACAGCTTGGTTTATTTAAAATCCTTTATAAGCACCTTTTTTTGTATGATTAGGGTCAACAGTCTTTGATCAGAATGGGCTGGCCTCCCTCTTTATGTTTGCCTTTAGCAAGTGAAATCTATGAAAGGTCAGAAATGAAGCTGGAAGGAGCAATAAGAGCTTAGGATGAGGTAAAAGATAAGAACAAAAGGAAGGGCTCTTGTCTTGATGCTAGAGCTTGTCAGAGCCAAGGAACATGGTGGCTTTGAGAGCAAAACAGAAGATATTTTAATTAGAACACCTTTTCAACTCTAATAACTTGAAAAGTGGGATCTGGAGCAAACTTTTCACTGATAATACCCAAATGGGCATCTCCAACCCACTCTGCTATTCTGTGGCAGGTTTAATTTCTTTGTTTTTAAACACAAGTTACATAGGTAAAGGCACAACACCTCCAGCTTTTCAGAAGCAGATCAATAAAATGAATATTCAAAACAAAAAAAAATTATCTCATGAAAGAAACTCTCCTTAATCTAAAGACAAACAAGCCCACTTGCATTGCTGAAACACCATTTTTTCTGTTGGATACAGGTCAGTTATGATTAGGATACAGCCAATTCAAGATGGAAGATTTAATGGGTATAGAAAAAGTTAATGTGACATTCAACCTCCTCTGAAGTTTAACTCTTCAGACCCAAAGGTCTATAATGAACCACATCTTCTTAGTCTCACTCTACTTACCTTTTCCCCTGTGTTAACACCGACAATTATCAGTTGAAAATCTGATATCTTTCAGCATTTCTCCACTGAATTTACCTGGAACCATGTAAAGTTACACTAGCTGAAAATTTCAAATACCCGTTCAAATAATCTTTGCAAGGGGTGCAGAAAATTTGTTCGTAACTGTCCATAATCATCTTCATATCTGTTACAAATGAGGGTGGAGATTTTTTTGTTGCTTTTACTCATGAAATAACCTGAAGGCAAAAGAACCATTTGTTAGCACAGATGTAAAAGATACAAGTCTGCCTGAGATGTAACTAGACAGGATAACAGTTCTCCCAAACTGGGCACTGAAAGATGAATTCAAACCAAAAAAGCTAAAGCAATGGAAACATGTCACTTGAACTTCAGCTAGTGACGGCTGAAGCGACAAACCTCCTGATATTTCTACGCACATTACAGAACTGTTCAGGATCTCAAAGGATGCAATTTTAAGGTAATGACAGGTTTACAAAGGAATTTATTTTAGGATAAGAGCAGACCCATTTCCTCTTTCAGTATGCTTCCATATGCCACAAATAAAAGGACTTATCAAAGGATTTCTCCTTTCAAAGGTAATAAAGAGCTCTTTTAACATCTAACAGGGCAGTTCAGCTTCTCCTGATGAATCACATACTTTAGGGAAACTATTTCTATTTCCATGCAGAAAAAAAAAAAATCCTATCACTTTTACCACAAAAGTCACATTTTTCCTTAGAAAATTTTATATGTGTAATTTGGAGGTAGAACTTAGTTACTAAAATGTAGAAAATCAGTATATCAACTATGTCTTCAGCAGAAAACATAACAACATCTTAACTGTAGAGCCTGAGTGTCTCTGAAGCAGACAAAGCTCCAACAAAAATGTGCATCTACTAATAGTTTACTAGGAAATCTAAGAAGTTCTTATATAAAAGAAATTTGAAAAAAACTTTTTCCAGTCAGCTTTATCCAAGAAGAAAATGGAGGAACACAGCCTGAAACCACAAAAACAGGCATTAGGAAGTGGAATACAAAGAGAAGTTTCTGGACATGACTCCCCAAAGGAACCTGGTTGAATAGCTACACTGAGCTTTCCCTTGCAGCTTTCTACACCACTTTGGCAAACTGTAGCACCACTAAGCGATCATATTTGAATTTCAGCAACTCGCTCAACACTCAGCTCGAGAGCTGCCTAAATACTTCCCTTCAATTAATCTTCCTTGAAATGAGAAAAGACATGAAATATATGCACTCTGGATCACAAAGTCACAATGCAGGTAATTTGGGGACGTTTCAGTTTTAAGCAAGTAGGCTTTGAAATCTTAGTAAGAGCATTGCTCTGCTTTACAAGCATCACAAAATGGATTAATGGCAAACAGGACTGGGTGCACAGAGAGAAACAGTGGATTCTCTTCAGAGGAGTATTATGCAATGGAGTCAGGCACCTACGTGCTCCTAAGCACCTGATTTGTGTTGTCTAGAAGTAGCACAATATACTACAAAGCAGGTGAAAGTAGAGACAGATACAACCTGTGCAAACTCCTCTTCTGCTTCCCTGCATAAGACATGCTGAGAACACAGCAGATGAGGAAGGTTAGAGGCAGGGGAGAAGCAGAGGGGCATTAACTTCATGTAGCACAGGAGCACATGGAATAGCTCTAGCTCAGAACGATAAACACAGTAGCAGCCAGAAGCTGTGCTCCAAAAGCTGAGGCAGCAAACTGCATCCCAGCAGGCTAGACCCTGCTCTGCCCAAGTGCTACTCGCTTTTTCATTTACCTGAATGCTGTATGCTATGGATCAGTGGCAAAAGCTCATATTAAGAGGTGTCATTATGTCTAGTAAGTCTTTAAAAACCAAATAAGCAAAGTTTTATCTTCTGGTAAGAAATTTATAGTACAACCATAAAATGTCAGCCTGTATCAAAAGGTGTCAGAAGTTCCACATTGCCCAAAACTGCAGTAAAGGCTCCCATGGTATTTTATTTTCATTTCATTCAAAATCGTAAATTACAACTCTACCTTTTGAAGGCTTCAAAGTTTATCCGCTTTTACTAACAGTTAAAATGAAGGATTAATCCTAGAAAGACATTCTAAAAGTTGCTGCACAGCTGTGCTTTCCAGCAAAGGAAGACTAACGTGGGATCAAAACTCCTTCACAGGTTTTCTCAGGCTGCTCTTCTGGTTAGGGAAAGGTAACTTTCCTTGCCCGTGCCATCGCATCCAGCAGTGCCCCTTACCAGGATCGGACTGTGGAAATCAAACTCTGCTACTCAGTGCACTGTCAACAGACACACTGTCATGTCTCCAACTACAGGAATGGTGATGAATAAAAAAACCTTGCATACAAAGAAACAGTGAACAACTCAGAGGATACTTAACAACCACTGCTCCTCCACCCAGCTTGTTAACATCTTGCTATCATCTGTCCCTACATTATTTCGTCCTTTTAAGAGAAACTTATATGCAGATGATGTTCTACAGCATATTATTATGAGAATACTTAATATTTTCACATCTTTGTTTGTTTTTATGATAATTGCTAAAAAGTGATCTTTTTCTGACAAATTAGCTTAAAAAACCTATTTCATGTAAGAAAGCTGACATTACTCTAGACAGGAAAGGCATTTGACTTCCAGATGCACTTACCAGAAACCTACAAAGAGCTAATGATTAGATGACAGAAAATAATAGCTCACTCACTGAACACATCAGCAGGATTACTACAGAGTTCATGAAGAGATGGGTAAGTCTGCTTAGCAACTGTTTATCTTCAATATAAAGTGATTTCACTCTAGCAGCAATTTATCTTGGAAAGTCTCTGCTCTTAAACCCCAGGAAAAAGAAAAATACGAAGCACAATGCCATTTTTATTAAAATCTCCTCAAAATTTCAGTAATCTGCATCATTAATTCTCGCAATTACTAATTTTCATTACAGCTTGCTAGCCTTGCCTGTGTGCGGTGAATAACTTCTCCAGTCAGATTTAATAAGCATACAGAATTGATGGGGTACTTATTTCAGTCCACTGAATAGATTTCAGTTGAAGTAAAAGCTGCAAGATCTGATGCAATAACCAAACATAGTCCTAATTCAGATTGCTATCACAATTACCTCACTGAATTGACATTTGTAAACGAGTAATATTTATTACTTTAGGGAACAGACTATAAGCACAGTTTGGCTTAGAATCTGGTTCATGAAAGCATGTTTATAATTTTGCAGACTTCTGAATCAAGCATTTAAATACAACCTAGAAACTCAGGAGACCAGTTAGACTTAGGTACCAACTGAAAGCAATGCTGGAATAAATATATTAAACCCCCACACCTCTTCTTGTGAGTCATATTCAATAATCAGAATTCTTTTGTAAAGGATACAAGGATTGTTGTCATCAATGCTGCAGTTGTCCAGGATCAAGGGGATGCCATCTAACTCATAAACCTAAATAAAAACAAATCTTTAATTTAACAGACGTCTCAACAATACTCATGATGTTACATGCAAGAAATACGTAAAAACATAACAGGGAAGTCTGTTTCATAAAAAATATTAAATACATTAACATAAGTTACAGAGTAAATCTGCTATTATCAGCAATAAGTATCACAAAACAGTAATACAAGCAGATATTAATTTCACATTCTTCCTTCATTTAGCAAATTAGCAAATCAGCAAAGATGAGATCTGTCTATTTTTATTTTCTATATATACACACATGTGACTTCACAAATTACACTAACACATTTGTTTGTGTGGATGAGTTAATAACATATAACCCTAACAGACTCATATGTACACAACTCCACTACCAGGAACTCAGGACAAGCTGACGTTAACAATAATATGTAGCATAATTATCTTAAGAAAAGTATATTCCATAAGAAATTTATCTAGACTTCTCAGGTACACTGTAACACCATACATCATCATGCCTATTTATAACTTTAGAAAGTGTTACTTATTTATATGAAAACCTGTTCTGAATTATCTGCAAAATTTCAGCCTTGGAAATACCTTCTTAAGACATGCAAGCGTTTTTTGTTTTTGTGTTTGTTTGTTGTTTTGGGTTTTTTTTAATTACAGAAGTAGTTTTAAAATGACTTGAGAGCAGAGAGCGTGAGGATTAATTATTTATATTCTTATACAAGTGTATTATTTATGCTCTTTAAACTACCTGGACATGGTTCTGGGCAACATGATCTGCATTTAAGCAGTGGGGTTGGACAAGAGGTTCCTCTAGAAGTCCCTTCCAACCTCAACCATTCTGTGATTCTCTAATAGCCAAACTGTACTTGTCCAAATCTTAAATTCTTTAATTCCTTAAAATTTAATTTCAACCCAAAACCTAGCAGGCAAAGGAATTCAGACAGAATGTCCATTTAGATTGCAGTTTCATGATGAGATTCTCTCTTCCACCTTTTTTTTCTCAAAATATGATGTGTTTTTATGTACCATGTAAAACAGCAGCGCACAAAGTTTATACTGCAGGATGGATCAGTTTTCTGAAATGCACGTTCTATCATAAGAGAGGAAAGTTGAGTAGGAGAAGATTTAGATGTGAAATCCAAAACAGACTATCCATCAGTAAAACTGAGTTCAGAGACAAATCTTAGCACATCCCTCTTACAAGATCCTTTTCAGATAATCTTATTGCAGACTCTCAAGCTACAACATGAGAAAGTAACAGAGATGGATACACAAACAGGCAAGGCTTACCTGTAAGAAAAGCAAAGAGCATTGCTAGCTCTTAAGACCTAACTGGCACATCTGTGCTCATAACATGCATAACTATACCTACATTAAATACAGTTAATAACACAAGTTTTAAAATATACATTCTTTCCACAAAATTTTTGTGTTTTGTCCAAAACATGCATGATGTTATACTTCAAAGCTTGAACAAACAGTGACCCTTCAGTAATACAGTACTTGCATGTGCTTGGGAAATATTAGTTCTTTGATTTTCATGCTGTAGCCTACAATGTTACCTTTTATTTTGCACCAGTGAAATGCTGAGCAGTACAAATTAATCTAGATGAAGTGCTGTCAACTGAAATTCACCATGCAATCTGTTCCAGTTAGATCCAAATGAGATGTTCAATCAACATAGTGAGTATTTGGGGAAAGGAAAATTTTAATTAAAATCCACACACGCTTCAAAACATTACTGCAGACACTTCAGAACATTACTGAAGAAATATAATGAGATTCCTTCAAAGTAAAGTGGGAACAGAAGCAGGAAACCAAAGCCTTAGTGATACTTTAACATAAAAACCCGTTCCTAACTACCACTGCCTTATGAACCCACTGAGAGTCTCTTGAACAGCGTACAATTAAACTGCACATAGGATTTGACCAAGTTAGGTATAACTTTTGTCACAATTACACCAGTGTTACTATGTAACCTGTGACTTACTATACAATAAAATGAAGCAAGGGAGAAAAAACTTGTATAATACAATACCCAAGACAAATCTATACACTTCTCTGAGTGACTTGTGGAACGAAGACCTTTTATTCCTGAGCAACCACTGCTAGAGCATTTCCAGTCCACGCCAGCTGTTCATCAACCAGCACTGAACTGCTAAAGGAGAATTTTACGGTAACCTAAAACTCATACCAGTTCAGTAATTGCTCTGCATGTAGCAGAGAGTTTTCTGCAACAAGAATGCCACAGACAGTCAAAGGAAGGAATTACTATCTCCCACCTGGCTGTCCTACTTGTAGGGCAAGAGTTGCTCAAATCTCACTCTCACACCAGCAGATTTTGTAAATGTCAGGAAACCATCCTCCTAGGTTTCAACCTTTTACAGAGATTCATTGGATCTATGCTGCCCAATACAAAGAGGTTAGTGAATTTTTTCAACTAATTGTTGGCCTCAGAGTTTTTCCTTTGAAAAGAAATGTCTGTGAAATGCAGAGTACAGCAGTGGACCTTTTGCAGGGATCTTCTTCAGGGCTTGGGAAAGGAGTCAGTATTGCACAAGTCCCAAATCTCACTTTAAACAAGGTGCAAAAATCTCCTGAGAAGAAAACATGCAGTGGCTGGTGTGAAACTGGCTGTATTCCATCCGGATTTTGGAAGAGATTATAGACAGAAACTAAGGACTAGACAGTTCTAATGTCTGTATTGTAAACACGATTGCTCACATTGGCCTGTGTTACAAAAGATCACTAAACCTATTATCTGTTTACATTATTGACAGATAGCTGACCAAAAACACTGAATTGTAAAAAACACTTACATGGTTATTTTATTATGAATAACTATAAGGCTTTATTCTGAACTACACTGAAACAATAAAAGAAGCTGCAGCCTATGTGTAGGCTGAACTCTCAATCACATTTATGTTAATTACAAAGGTTACTTAAGTTTAAAATTTAAAACATAAGGCTCTGTGCTAGAGATCACTAGTGCTTCAGTCCAGTTAGTACCAAAACTTTTGCCCTCATGTTATTGTGTCAGTTTCTGAAGTTGTTTTCCAAAAAGCGGAAAAAATAGAACATCCATCAATCAAAGGCAAGTGTCTGTCTCTGTCAGTTAAGAAAGACATCTTTCACAACACAGCTTTATATTGCTGTCTCACTTGATTTCTGTATTGCCTTTGAAACATAATGAAGATCGGTATCATGCCAGCGAGAAGTGTAAATGTGTTATACCTAAAAGAAAACGCCTTCCCTGGTGACAAAGTGACTGTCAGGTTTTTTTCCCTCTTTGTATCAGGGATTTAACAATTCATTTCAATTACTTAAACCAGACACCGAACAGAAGCCCATGTAGGCAGAGATGCTATATAAATGTTACACAAGAGCTTATGAAAGTGACCAACCCAGACCACATACACCCACTGCCCCCACAGCCAAGGAACAACACAGTTTTATTTGGATGGTTTGGGACATGTCAATCCTAAGGAAAAAGCTATGCTTTTTGTCTTGATAACAAATGAGTTTATTCAGCCCAAAACTGAAGTTTTAATGATATCTTCCAGAATTCTTATTTATTAACCAATATACAAACAAGGTCACTAGCATAATGAAGGATATCTGCCTGAACAGAACTACCTCTGATAATTTCCCAGTATTTTTAAATGAAATTCACAGAAGTAATTGTCATTATGATCCACAGCAAAAACCAGAGAAAATATAAATTAACTGTAGACTGTTTCTTGAATCTTTCACTCCAGCAGCAATGGAGCCAAGCTCAGAGGTAAAAATGCAAATTCTCCAAGCATGACAGTGCTTGTTGTTGAACAAGAAATCTGCACACATCTAATAAAATGCAACTACAATCTCCAGGTCCAGCAACTATACAGACAGAAACTGAAAACCTCCAGCAAAAATAATCTCTTCAAAGAATTGTTAACACTTCAAGTGCTAGAAACATTACTTAGTCAACTATAAAAATAATATTATGGAAAAGGTACATTTCTGCCTTTAGATAACGACAGCTTGAACATAAATTGTTCTTCCTCTATAATGCAACTGATCCTGAGTCTTCAATCGATGCAGAAGGCAGAATGAGAAATGTGTTTGTTTCAGTCACAGAAATACTTCTATTTCCTAGAAGTTTCATTTGGTGTAACAAAAGATGACCAAAAGGAAGTATGTTCTCACAAACAGAAGTGGACTGCTAACAGTTTGAGTAACCCATGCTAACGCCTGGTCTTCTTTTTACATGTCACTGACAAGCACAAATAGAAAGACAAATTAAAGTATTTGGGGTGGGGGAAACAAACTGTAGAAACAGGTCCAAAACTGGGAACAAGCAGGAACCATTTCTAGAGAAAAGCTCTAGATATGACATTCTTTACAAATCACTAGTTTCCTACCAGATAAAAAGTCTATCTCAAGCAACATTCACCTCCAGATCATTATATTTCTATTCACATTATGGAACTTAAAAAATAAAAGGCTTCTGGGAGCAACAAAACTGGCAAACTTCACATTTTTTGGACTTGGTTCCTTCACTGCACTCTTTGCAATGCTCCTAGTTCTGTCACACAGATATAAGTATCAAAAACCATGCAAGCAGCACATGGTCCACAGGTACCAGTGTGCTATCGACTGCCAAATGTCAGCCTTAGTTCGCAGCGGATCAGGGATTCATCTGCCACTACCCAGATTCCCCTCTCAGGAGCACTACCTCGGGTTTCTCGTCTACCTGTTTGCAGATTCTCATGAGGCAAAGAGTTTAACAATATTTCAGATACCCATACTTCTCTGACAAATTTCATTTAAACTGGCTAATGGATGTAAAAGCTGGAGGAGGTAAAGTAGAAGAGACGGGGAAGAATAACACATCTGGGATGGCATGACCACAGGCAGCCTGAAGAACATATTAAGGTCACAGTAAACAAACTTATTCACTATATTTTCTGTTTTCTCTTAGTATTCTAGATTACTGAAATTATCTTTCAACATACTTCTGAAGAGCAAAATCATTAAGTTATTAACATCCATCCTAAACTGTATCACCAGGAGCAGAGCCAGCAGACCAAATGAAGCAATTCTCCTTGGTACTCAGATTGCGACCCACTGAAGGAGCTGAAGCTCTGCCATGCAAAGAGAGGCTGAGGAAACTGGGGTTGGAGAAGGTTTCAGGAGAACCTGATGGCAGCCTTCCCACACCTACAAGGAGGTTACTGAGAGGACGGAGCCACTCTCCTGACTCGGGTTAAAAGCAGTTTAAATAGAGGAAAATACAGTCATAACAATGAAACCAAGAAGGTTCTGACTGGCTAGAAGGAAAAGTTTTTTACTGTGAGGATATGGAGTGGTTTGCCCACAGACACTGTGGGCATCTTTGAGGCCTTCAAGATTTGTTCAGCTTTGAGCAGGAGGTTGGACTACAGACCTCCTGAAATCTCTTCCAGTCTGAATAACTGTGCAAGTCCATGACTTTTCTGTCTCACTCCAACAAAAAGGAAAGAGCTATGACAAGGGAAATAAGCACAAGCACATCCTTTTCCTCACATTAGCTCAAGATCAGATCCTTTCTACCCTAATACAAACTCTTCTTGGTTCTAAAGCCGGAAAAAGTTGTCAGAAACTATTTATCAGAGTACGTAACAAACAGAAACAGTTCCAGAAAAGGTCTTAGGATTCTTGCCCATTGATAGAATAATGTGCATATTCACTGACTTCACAGAACAGAGAAATCTTAAAATCATTTGTATTTCAGATGCCAGACTGTTCATATAAACTTATTCCTATAAACTCACATTACTTGTATTAATGTCTGACAGTGAATAAAAAGGATTCATCAACAAACTAAGATTACTATGTTTTCTACAATAAAAAGTTAGGAATTTTGTGCAATCCAATATAAGGAGGAAATATCTGGGCTGGCCGGGAAGAAAATAAAGAAAGGAATAAAAGTGAGGTCTAGAAGTTCCAAATCATTAAAAAAAAAGGCAGTGAGAGCATAAGCAACATAGTTAACCTATGGCAGAAGCTTGCTTTGAACACAGTAACCTTTAATCAGAACACACTTTTTTCCTTGAAGCTATTATCTACATCCAGAAGGATGAGAAACAATGAGCCTAATGAACAGAACATTCACATTACACTTTTAGAAAGCATTTTTAACAGCAATGGTTAGTCAAGCACTGCAATACACTAAGCACTTGTCTCAAAGATTCCTGGAGCAGTCTCCAATGTTGCAAGTCTCCTGACAAATCTTAAGCATGAATACTCTAACCAGTCCTGCTCTGGACAGGTGAATGGTTATGACCCTTTGAGTCCCTTCTGTCTCTAAGTCTGCATGACTTTTCTCTGACAGAAAATCATGTTAGAATAAATCATACCAAAGAAAAGTGATCCAATGAAATAGACATTGGGGATTTGCTGCTAGTCTTTTGCCATCATTAAAGATATGCCTAGGTCTTATTTCTTCTGAATGTACCACATGAGGGCTACATAATGCCTACATAATGAGAAATATATCCTTCAGGCCCTGCTGACAAACTGACCAACAGGAGTCACTTTTCCTCCAAGACTTGCTCAAAAAGACAGGCAATTAGTAATTAGACATCTGGGCAGAGTCCAGTATTCAACTTGAGGAACAGAGCAACTTAATAAGAGTAGGAATGTATCAGCTGGTTAGGTTCACATACTGGCTCCTCAGCAGCTATGATGGTACTGAAAAACATGATTTCATTTTGTTCATTTCTGAGTCTTGGTTTTGGGTTTCTTTATTTGTTTTTCCAAGCAGCAGAACTGACAGGAGATACACAGGAGATTCTACTTCAAAGGACAAAAGAACACTTTAATCCATCAGTGCTAGTGGATTCCTAGGTCTACTGCAGACTACAGGCACTTTGGCTTAGAATAGAGGCAGCTGTGGCTTGTGGCAATCAAGTCTATTATTGGAGTTCACCACATCCTGCAGATCTACTGAAATACTTGTGGACAGAGGCTCCTTTCTCCAGGACATCACAGCAGACTTGCTTAGCTAGTTTGAGAGCTCCTTGCACCAGCGTCAATGACTTTGAGACCTAAGTGAGATCTTTATGTCCATTTCGGTCAAGGCAGTGTCCCCAGAATACTCCTCCACCTACTACACGGTTTAGGGTAATGTTTGAAAATCAGAAATCATGGTAACAAAACTTGTTGCTCCTGCTACATTAATTTAAAATATACTCTCCCCTTTTGAGCATTACTTCTCAGAGAGACATGAGGTTTATTTCAACTCTCCCAAAAGAGGTGACCCTTCCCTCTTTCTGGAAGACAAAAAAAAAACCCACAACAAAACTCAAACCAAATTTAAAAAAATCTTAGACTCTAATAGTGGGATCCCTTTGCGATGTCCTAAAACTCTCTGAAGAGAATTGGTTTAGAAGATGATGGTTTTGGCCTTACTGAGGGGGAAGGGAAGAGAACACAAAGGTACCAAGCACACAGCCAGGGCTGAGCCAAAACAAGCAGAAGCAAGAGTGTCCAGCTACTAGGAGAGGGTAACAAGTCATCTCAGTTGCTGAATAACTTTTTCCACTAGTCTTTCCAAGAGCAAAACACAGGAGTTTCCAGCCATTGAGATGATAATATAAACACTTGAGAATTCAAAATAGGTTCCCGCAAGAGATAGTAATACAATTGGTTCATTTTGTTTTTTAAATAATTCAGCTTTCATCATTCCCTTATTTACGGTTCCTGAAACAGAAGCCACTTTTCAGTAACAAATAGATGCTGCTATGAGGAGCGGGCTCTTAGCTCTTTTTAGGTTTAAATCTGCTATTTAACATGGATAAAGCAAGGTCCAACACAAGATGGATTTTGCTTGAAACACACAATATTTGCTAGTGTGGTCTTTGCCTACTCTGGTAGCAGCTGTAAGAGAAAACAGTGCAAAGAATCATCCAGTATAAAGCCCTGTGCTTTACATCAGTTGAATTTGTACAAATTTGCATCAACAAAAGAGTATATGTTCCTCTGCTTCTAGTCACTCACTATCTTCAGTCCACTAAAACCAGTAACCAGATGGTCTTAAGTTTGCTGATTTCAAATCATTGCTACAAAAGAGGTCCTGCTTTTTCTTTTTTTTTTTCTTTCATCAGAACAACGACAACAACAAGTTAAAAGAAATTATATGTAAGAATTAGCTACGTGACTAGAATCAGGCTGAGGACACAACTTACAGAACATTATCGCAATGTCAAAATTTTATTTTGTTCTAAAGAAGAGTGTAAAACAAAGATTTCAAATTACTCCAAAGTTCTGAAAAAACACAGAGATAAAGGTTGGGTAAGTCACATGATTCATTTCAGCTGTCATAATCACCATTGCAATAGGAAGTTCCAAGTCATTCTGGCAAGCTGCCACTGTTTTTGTGGCTATGGTATCTTTCTCTTCCATGTCAAGCTTAACAAAGCATTTTAAGCACCTCTCAACTAAAATGGGGGACTTTGCTCTGTTGGTTGTGTGTACTGTGTTTTTTTTGCTGGGGAAGGTGGTGGTTGTTTTTGTTTTTTCTTATCAGTTTCAAATTTTGTGTTATGTTGGAATAGCTTTTCTTCTGGAACAAAATTCCAGGCATTCCATAAAAATATCCCAACTTTGAAATACATTGACAGAAAAATAGATTACCACAGAATGTTTCTACTGAAGATTTCATCATTACTGTTCTACACAGGATCACACACTCTTCTAGCCAAAAATCAGCACAATAGTCTTGTGACTCTGCTAACCTCTTCACTTTACGACTCATGTCAGCTTGGGTACTTAATTTCTCCCCAACAGCCTACACACCTGCTTTGCTTCTACCTTTTCTCTACATTCCAATTGCTCCTTGAAACCTGGTTCAGCTGAAATATTCCCCAAAACTGTCAGCTGCTTACAACTTTGAGTGAGCAGGAATGGAAAAGGAGGAAAAGCAATTAAAATTCATACCCTCTTTTGATGAATACACAACCTCACTCAGGCCACATGTGTCATCACTCTCCCACGTTACTACTGTATTCAAAAATAGCTTCTATTCCCAGCATCAAGGATTACATCTCTTCCTTGGAAACTTCTGATTCAGCAAGCAAAATAAATGCCAATCAGACGTTCTGAGCTCTAATGATGACTTTTGTTGTGTCAAGCACTACTTATTACAGCACTCTCCTTTTATTCCACTTTGAAACAAAGGTTTAAAAACATTCAATGTCAGACATATGAATTCATCTGTGGCAGAGAGACACAATACTCCAATGATGAAAATAATGTGTGAGAAAAATCTAGGATGATTTCAAAACCTACAATGATCTGTGCTGGTCATCACTGCATTTCACAGTAAAATTCTGCAGCTAAATACAACAGCGTGCCAGACTGAGCTGCAGCACTTGGAGTGCACTGACAGACTTGAGACTAAAAGCAAAGTACCACAACCACCCAAGTGGTGGCAGCTTCCCAGTGAGACACCCCAGAGTTCCCTGTTGCAATTATAAAGTGACTTTAACAGTGATAAATATTTTTAAGGAACTGTAAAGAATAAGTTACTGAGTATACTTTTGTCACCCCAAACTTCACAGCCAAGAAGGGTGGGGGGGAAATAAAAAAAGGAGGAGAAAGCTAGCATGCCTGAAGACTGAAAACAGCACATAGACATTACTAACAGCGTGCACTGTCTCCATTTCCACATTTCCTTGTATGCAGAGCTTCCAAGATTTTAGTGACGGGTCAAAGAACAAACCATTAATTTTCTAGTACGTGTGTAAAGGATGTGCACCCCATTACATGTTAAGTATAAAGCTATCCTCGATGATAACTACATTTTTCACCAGATTAAAGCATAGTAAAATAAAGCAAGCGTTTCCGCAAAGGACTGTAGAATGCCGTTCTAGAACGATACATAAACTGTAAATGGCAGACTGCGGGACCTGACTGATTACTAAAGCCTGAAGACAGTTTAATGGTGTTTGCTGCTTGTGTTTTAAATCAGACCAGTCAGGGAAGCCTTCAGAAGTCTGCAGCCAGCCATACAACTCCATCGCTTAATACCACAGCAAATAATACTTCTCACCTAGCAATGCCAATTTCACGCTCCATTTTATATGAAACGTTACATTTTTCAAGAAACATGTAAGTAACAGAACTATCGTCCCTTTGAAAGAAAAAAAATGCAAATCTTGCTATTACAATAATTGCTTTGTTTGAGGACTAACAGATGCGCTCTCTGTTTAATGCAAAACAATATGTACAGCATACCAGGAATGGTTTCAAAGGAGGTTAATGCAGGTGCAAACCAAGACTCAAGTTGGGAGGCAAAAAGACTTAGATGTATAGTGTTCTGCTGAGACCAATTCATACCTTCTTCCCAATAACTTTTTCCTTTATGATACCTTCAAATTACAGAGTATTCTTAATCCAAAATAGAACAGGTGGCACATCGTTTCAAATACAAAGCAAAGCAACTACACTTCCTTGCATTTTTCAAAGTAATCTGTTGGCTTCCTTTTTATTTTATAATGTAAAAAAATGTATATATATATATATATATATAATATCTACTATAAAAAATACCAATCCTGGTATTTCAGTTTTTCCCTGTAAAGCCCTTTCATTTCTTCCTCGAAGTCATTTTATAACCAAATTTAGTACAATATTTATTTAATGGTCAGTACACAAATAAATCCTGACAACTTTCACTGGAACATTCAGGAAAGGTAGGAGAATGTTGAGGTGTTCAGATAAACTTCATAACAAGGACTAGGTCCTCTTTTAAACATGATCAAACACCAAGCTCCTTTCAACCCTCTCTCACAAGCTCTGTATACTCAGCTGTCAGTTTCTGCCCACATTACCTAGAACAACAGTGATGAAAATCTACCAAATTTGCTTCTTATATAGTAATAACAGACTGTCAGGTGCTGGGCTTCAGATATTTAAGCTTCTTATGCCTCTCTTTGGAATTGTGCTTTTGCAGAAAGAATCTACTGCAAAGTGAATCAGATTGTTTGTAAGCAGGATTAAAAAAAAATGTTATCGTAAATTAAATGATTATAAAATGAACAAAGTAACTTTTGGTTCAGTTTAGCATTCTTTGCAAGTCAGATTAAATTTATTTATTAATGACTGAAATAATGCCACAAACTACTTCGGTAACATTTTTTCTGAGACAACAATATTCACACATTTTATGAATAAACAAAACCTCATGGTTCAGAATTTTGCCAGAAGATACTCTTCTGAAAGCAGAGTATCACAGAAGGACTGAATGATTTTTCACATGCCAAAACCAAACATTAAAAGAAAACAGAAGACTTTCATTGATGCATTTAAGAGATTTCATAGTATTAATGCAAGGGAAGCTGTGGTTTCTCCAGAAAAAGTATTCAAATACATTAAGAGAAGCTTTATTCAAGTTAACAATCAGTAGTAACATGATGTATCCATTCTCACTTTATGGCACCCTGTGAAAAACAATGACTATTTCAATAAACGTTATTATATAAATTTGACTTTTTAAAAATTAAATTTGATTTGATTTGATTTCTCATCAGCTGTGTTTTATATGAACTAGTTGTTTAATGAGAAGCAGGGATGTACTAATGAAGGTGTTCTGAATTGCCAAACTATTATGGAGTGGCTAGCAGCATTGTATGCTAATATGAAACTGGAAAATATAAATGTATGGGAAGATGACAAACCAGCCTTTTCTGTCCTTTAAAGAGAAAAATATTAGCCTAAGATTTGTAAACCAGCATAGTTGCATTAAAATTTTATTCTTTATCAGCTTAACTAAATAAGTGGAGGAAATCCCTGTGCACACATACTATTCAAGCATGTTCCTCACACTTCTGAACAAATAGGGTTTGACTTTGGTTTGGGGTCTTTTTTACAGCTTTTACACAAACAGAACCAAATCCCCAACAATTCCAGGATTTTGCTAGTAACGGTATTTCATTTTTAACTGAAAAACAAATCTGAATGCTGATCCTTTAATGACTGTTCATCGTTCTTCATACTTGCAACTCTTTTTGCTAATGTAACTGCAGTTAAAAATAACTGCTAGAGGGTTTTCCCCACTGACGATCACTACAAAGTGTGATTCTGGTGGCATTAAGTTTTTCTAACTTTTCATTCTCAATTTGCAAAGTCCCAAGCTGCCAGTGGCATACCGCAACAGGATTCAGAAAGCAAGCCAAATTATACTCTAGGTTACACTAGTGTAATAGTTCAGTAGTTGGCCCCTTCCAGCAGTTATCTACAAACATCCCAATACATAACAGCAGAATAAATACTTGCACCTTACGTTACATCCCCGTGCCAGCTGAGGAAATCAGTTATCAAATGACACACTCCACCGGCTTCATAACCCAGCTCAACTGCATTCTGAAATGCCACTCCAAATACCTATCCCCCAAGACCACTCTTTGACAAACAGATAAATGTAATACTTAACAAACCTTTCCTGCAGGTTGAGAGCTGTCTGTGTTTCAAAAAGGTGGACTCAATTTCAAAGCAGTATCGTTCACAATGTCTTCCGAATGACTGAGGTGAGGGGCTGTTTGTGCGCTGGGAGAGGCATCTAGCGGTAACAATTTGAAACTCTATGCCCTGCCCTTTCAAGTGGTAAGAGTTTCATTCATGGACAGTTCGTGGTTGCAGAAACATAGTGATTTCAAATTTGGCCCATCTTTTTGAAACATCCTGAATTTTCAAGGAAAACAAGCTACTGGAAAGGTTAGGGACTAGAGAATGTCATGAAGTTAATACAAGGCAGTGCACAGCAGCTTCAAAACCATGTGCTGCAGCTCAACAGATCTGCAAATGAACTAGCAATGAGTTCTCAAAGGTTTAGCTACACAAAACATCTTGAGGCGGGGGGGGTCTCTGTGGCCCAAGCCAATGGGACCCAAGGTCTAATGCCTCTTACTGTAACCAAAGAATTCCTAGTAGAGATATAGAACATAGGATGGAAGGAAGGAAAAGAACCATCAACTTCATCGTAGGTGAACAATACACTAGTGAAGTTGAAGGCTGCAAGAAACTTTGCTCATTCCAACTTATTTCAGTAGAGCTTCTAAGTGCATTAGTAAGAGATGCCGAGCTGGGACACTGGGCTTGCGGTTGCCTTTTCTTGCTGCCCTCTTTGGATGGTTCCCAAGGGGCTGTGGGCTCATGACAACTAGCACTCCTCTGGAAAACATTCAGGAATGGTTGGGTACATAGCATAGGCTACAGGCTCTTCTCAAGGAGAGCTATGGGAAAGGCAGTTCTGTGATTTGATTTTGGCGGCGGAAGATGAAGGTGAAGGAAGAGAAGCCCGTAAAGGAGAATTCTGTCATACAGATGTGACCCATGCCAAACTGTGCCACTTGCCCTCAAGGCTAGAAATGGTAACTAATACATTTTACTTGCTGTATCCAGGGACTAGGGACTGGCCCAGTCCTCATGTGGCATCGACTGTTCCTGTGCTGATGATCCAGACTTACAGAAAGTTAAGCAATTATTCTCTACATTTACCTGAAATTCTAAGAATACACATTTTCTTTTAATGATTCACCAAGCATAACCTTTGCACAGGATCAGATTCTCTTATGAAGATAAATTTAGCCACCTCGTTGAGATTAAGATCAACTTTACATTTAGAAAACACAAGAATCCTGATGTTGTGATTTATATGTCTATAAAAGCCATATATTTAGTATGCATGGTATACAATAACTCAGGTATGCGTGCTCTAGCACTAAATTTCATGCTGAAAGCTTGCTAATGCCTCGGGCTATTGAGCAAGATGATACATGAAGCTGTACATAAGGAGATTGCATATTAGTTGCTTAATTTACCTCTAAATTACAACTAGCAGAGGTTTTTTTGAGGATTTGTCTCTCTAAAGGTCTTGTAGTCTGGTAATAACAACTGCAGATACTATGAAAATAAAATTCCCAGCTTCTAGTTGAACTCATATGCATGATGAACAAAATTCTAAGGTTTTAGATTTGTAAAGGTGTAATTCAGACTGTTTTAAAAATTCCAAAATAATTGTATCCTTTCATATGGTCAATTTACATTAAAATATTTTTGTGGGAAACAAGGCATGTATATACATTCTCAGGCACTAAGACAATTATTTATAAATTTTTAAATGTTCTGTTTAGCTTTATTTATATTGCTATTACCTTTCTTGCAACAGATCATTGATTTGATTACAGGTCTGTACTTATGAAGTCAAGAGTGCAGGTTCTAACTGAAAACTAGAAGTTCTTGTTTCAAGACACAGTTTCATTACTCTACATTAAGTATATATATACATCATGTTATTAAAACCTCATTAAAGCAAACCTGCACATGCACAGCAACTCTTCTTAGTAAGTCCATTAAAGAAATAAGAACTTATACGAAAAGAGCTGGTGGGTACATTTCAGTAGCAGAAATTTGTACCAAAATAAATGCAATCATAAAATCAGAAACATTTTAAAAAATTCTTAAGATCTACAAGTCACTATTTTTTATTATTTTTAAAAAGAACAAAGAAAACTTCTGTAAGAGTTTACTAATAAAGTCTATTATCTTTGAAGTTGATTTTCAAAGGGACAGTTCGACACTTTTATAGAAAAGCCTGCAGGAGCAGGTTGACACTAATGGTGGGTCAGAAGGTGAGAGGAGAAAAAGTGTTGAATCAAAACCTCAATCAGCTGCCACCAGATTGATCTACTGTAGGAGCATTAAAAATTACATTTTTACTTTTGAAAGTAAGAAAGCACTTTCAAACTTTTTTTCTCAGCAGCTACAAATTCTAAAAGTACTTCCAAAAAATGCATTAAACGGTGAGGTGCTCATGCAATTGTATGACTCAAGACCTGGAATTCAAAGGCAACACTCCTAACCACCACAGTCTTCAACTGGATTGCAAATTCCAGAAGAACTGGCAGTAGTGAATGTCCTCTCCAATTGCATCAGCTTCTCATGACCAGAGCTGAGGGGAACAGGCAGAGCTGAGACAACTAAATAGACCTGGTTGGAAAATACCAAGGTAGTGATGTCTAATTAAGTTCAAGGGAACATAAGTTAGATGTAAGTTCAAGGGAACTTACCAGTTTGTTACTACTTCTCACTGAACTGTTGCAGGCAAAACACTACTTTCTTTTTTCACTGCAATACTGAACAATTGCCTGAAATAAAGCCATTGAACATTTCCAAAGCAACATGCACAACCTTCACTTTTCAGGACTAAAGGGTGAAAAGGATTTTTAGAAAAATTGGAAACTGTCCTACAGAAAATTGCAAGCCCCAAACAGCTTCATGTGTAGCACTCCTCCTCTTCTAAAAAGACAGTAAAAAATTGGCTTGGAGGTAAATGTTGCCATTTACCCTTACTAAAATGGAACAGAAATTTTGCCAACTTCAATATAAATTCACTGAGCTACATAATTGTGCTCTAGAACAGTAATTTCTAGACCAAAATCCAAACCCTTCTTATTTTGTCATAGGTAAGACCAACGTCAAACCAAAGACAACTGTAATGCTAAAACACATGCACACAAAAGAAGGCAACTCAATACTTATTTTAGTTTATGAAGAATACACAAACTTTTTATTTTCTCAGGATGAAGCTAATCCTTATACTAAGTCCAGTTTCAATATTTCACTTGAAATATCAGTCAGATTGTAACAACTTAATATTAAAGCAACCTCGTGGTGGGTTGACCCTGGCTGGACACCAGGTGCCCACCAAAGCTGCTCTATCACTCCCATCCTCAGCTGGACAGAGGAAAGAAAATATAATGGAAGGCTTGTGGCTTGATATAAAGACAGGGAGAGATCACTCACCAACCACCATCACAAGCAAAACAGACTTGACGTCAGGAAATCAGCTTAATTTATTACCAACAAGAAATAAAATTAAATCTTGAAACACCTTCCCCCAACCCATCCATTCTTCCTGGGCTCAACTTCACTCTGATTTCTCTGCCTCCTCCTGCCCCGAGTGACACAGGGGGATGGTGAATAGGGGTTGTGGTCAGTTCATCACACAGCTTATGCTTAGACTCCAAGATCTTGAGGGTCTCTTCCAATCGAAATGATTCTATGATTCTATTATCTCTGCCACTCGTTTCTCCTCACCCTCTTCTCCTGCTCCAGTGTGGGGTTCCTTCCACGGCAGACAGTCCTCTGCAAACTTCTCCAACATGGGTCCTTCTCACAGGCTGCAGTTCTTCATGAACTGCTCAAATGTGTGTCCCGTCCATGTGGTGCAGCCCTTCAGGTGCAGACTGCTCTAGCATAGGTCCCACATGGGGTCACAAGTCCTGTCAGCAAACCTGCTCCAGCCTGGGCTTCTCTCTCATAGAACAGGTATTCCATCCCTCTGACCATTTTTGGGACCTCCTCTGGACCTTCTCCAACAGGTCCATGTGTCTCTTGTGCTGGGGGCCCAGAGCCAGACACAGGACCCCAGGCAGGTGTCACCAGAGCTAAGTAGAGGGGGAGAATCACCTCCCTTGACCTGCTGGTCACACTTATTTTTCATGTACATATTATATATTTATATTAATATATATATTTATATATGATACTTACAGGCACATATTTATCTGTATAAAATATACACACACGCCCATATATTTAAAATTATACAGGTTACAGATAGTAAACTAGAAAATAGCTAATTTCTACTGTTTATCAATTTCCCTAGTCCCTAGAATTAAGGAAAATATTCCATTTCGTAAATGAAAACAATGAACGATAAGACAAGACCTCAATCCTCAACCAGTGGCAAAAACGTGCATTTCAGAATTTCAGATGGTGAGGAGGCATGAGAAGTTAGTAAATCAGTCCTGGAGATGAGGACTGCTTGAGCACACTAGGTTTGTATTATCACTTTTCCAAGCAGATACAACCCTGCTAGAGTCCACAGGAGCCTGTATCAGTGTCTGAAAGGTGGATAAACAGATGTGCAATGCTGTTACCTGTTTAGTTACTCTCACACTAAACCCACAGGGATTCTCCACTTAAATATACACTGACTATTAGCAGGCTTTTAATCTTATCCTACTGAGTGATTAGACTATTCAAGTACGTTGGTTCTCTTTGGGCACTGGTAGCACCAAACTTTTCTCAAGCATTGCCACGCTGAACAGCAAGGAGCAGAATACTGCAGGCCTGCAATCTAGAACAAACAGCATCACCCAATGGAAGACATTCAAAACTGCATATGACAGTCACTGCATTTTTCCAAAAGACAGAAACAAAAACAGGAGAAAGCAGAAAAAAACCCTAAGAAAACCAAATGTGCAGGCTCTATCTGAAGACTAGGTGCTCAGGTATGTCCTCATGTGCTTCAACAGGAGTTTTAGCAAATAATTTTAAGGGCTGGTAACAGAAGTTATACTGACTTGAAGGCACACAGACAAAGGGAACTGAAGGGTCACAGCTGCTTTTTTGATAAGGCAAAGACAGGTTGAAGGCTGCAAGACATCACACCTCTACTGAGCCTGATGATGGGCTGCCACAGGAATGTAGGGATTTAAGTAACTGAACCTCACTGTGATGAAACAGAAACTAGACACCAGACTTCTTTAAGCACATTTGCAACTTTTGTCTAGCTCAAGGCTTCTCTAATTTTGGTGGGAAAGTTAATATCAGGACTCAGTGGCACACGTTCAGCATCCTACTTGCTGGTCACTGATAAGGGATTGTCCACCACTGTGTTCCACAAGCCTTCACACACAGTCTCCTTCACGTCCTCCTTATCCTGAATGTAGCACAAAGTACCACTAAAACCAAGAGTTACTGCAATAAATTAATCACAAAATGTAGTCTATAGCACATGTCATGCTCCCTTATTTCCTCAATAAAACTACTTTACTGGTGCTTCCAAATGTGAACTGAACTGATAAATTACAAGCAGTGATACCCAAATCTCGATACCAAACAAAACTGGGTTTTGTGGGGTTTTGTTTGTTTGTTGGTTGGTGGGTTTTTATGGTACTTGTGCCCATATTTATAAACTTCAGGTTTGTCATAAAAATACAACCCGAGAAACTTTACTATTTCACAGTAACCAAAACTTCCTAACCAGCCAGGAAACAGATGAAGAGATGGCTGATTCCTGTGCCTCACAGGGTAATTGAAACAGCAAAGACAACCTCTCATAAGTGGAAAGGAAAAGAAAGCTTTATGCATACATTCAACACTCACAGCATTTTAACACCAGCCTATTGTGAAGTCTGGTGCAGCTTTGAAAAAAAAACTAAAAATAAAAATTTGAATGTGGGATGGCAGTTATGGAAAGAAGACAGGGAAACTCTAAAGTTCATGCTGAGGTTAGAACAATGAAAACCAACACAGAACACTAATGAAATTCCTTGTTATAGTAATGGAAAATACATGTCACTTGTATCTGACACCAGTAAAAGTGGAAAGAATTTGGATTAACAGCTCAGATCTGAGCTGGAGAAAAACGTATTCAGAAAGGTAGACATTCTTCCACATATGGTGGTCTTGCCCCCAGCAATCAGTAACACTGGTAAAAAGCAGGAAATGCAGATGAACTCCCTTCCTGCAATACAGGGTACAATATGTTTTCTAAGCCCTTTTTAATATTAAATTAGCCACATCAGAAGGTGGTTATTTTAGTAACAGTTTTCCTAAAACTGAGTACCTCAAACAAGTTGAGTTCTTCACCACCTAGTAAACTAGAAACAAACATTTTTGGTTGATACAGGGCTCTTCGCTTAACTGAGAATTATATATTTAATAACACAGGCAAAAAAATCTCTGAATACTTCAGAACATTTTGCAACTACTAGAACCTTAACATGCCATGTCTTACTAAAACATCTGAATCCAAGTTGGAGAATGGAAAAAAAAGTTGTCATGACTCCCAGACTCCTTTTTCTAGAAGCTAGGCCACATTGCCTCCCATCTTTATAGGCCTCAACATGTATACCCAGAAAAAGAAATGATGAGGCTGGTTGAGATCACTGAAGAAAGCAATGACATACTCTTACATCAGAGGTCTATAAACTAGGGCATTTGCTCAACTGATGCTGAGGATATTCTTGAAGAAAGAAAGCACCTGCAAAGCCCAGAAGAACACTCTTCTGTTTTACAGAGAAGGTAACATGCTAAGGACTGCCTGCAACATCCACAGCACAGTTGTAACCGTCCCCCCTGCTCCTCATTATATGGTTCCTACTGGCGTTTACAGAAATTACTCCATGCAGTGAGGACTGCCACACAGTAAACCTTCCAGGTAGGTACTACATCAGGCCATTCTGCAAACCGACAAGTCTAAAAAGCCCACAATAGCACGAAATGCTCTCTGGTGAACACCAAGTTTAATTCAAGTCTGCCACATGTACGATAACTACTACTCAGTCCACTGGACCAGGAAAGGAGTCACAGGAACCCCTGAGAATTCTTCCATATAAAGGTCAATAACTTCTTTTTAGATTTCTGTCTGGCTTAAAATTAGTATTTTTCCATGAGCTGTTAATCTCAAAACAAGCACATTAAATATTGATGCCACAGACACAGTTTCAACACTTACAATTATTGCGAGTTTGAAAAAGGTCTGGAAATGGCTGTTTGACAATGGCGTGCTGAGCTTTCCTTTTAAAAGGGCTGGAGGCTTGTGCTGTGCTGCAATGGTAACAGGGTTCAACACCAAATAGGGTTCAAAACACCATTCAGAGTCAAGGACAGGCCAACAAGCCTCTAAGTTGTTACTGACTGTTTGGAAATGTATGCAGAGCCAGCTTGTTTTAATTTTGAATCTTAGAAGTCATCTAGTCATCTTTTTTTTCTCTCTTCCCCCTCCACTATAAATCAATTAATTTAATTTCTAGCGGTATTCTGCATCTTATTTTAAAACACTAGGAACTTCACAAAAATAATCCTCCTCCCACAGTCTCTCATCTACTCCAAAATGCCCAAGTCCTGTTCTTGCTTTTGGCAAGTGTATGTTGGAAAAAATCATCGTTCTACAGACATCTTCACATTGGCAGAAGTCAATGTATTTTACATTTAGGTATATTCAAAGTTTGGTCAAAGTTTCAGCCTATGATTCATGAGAACATAACAACAGATAGATTGATCTTTACATTCCTTTATCTGTTACACCATAATTATGGTAATCCTCCACATGAAGCAAGCCAATAATACACTAGAAGGGAAGTATGACATTGTGCATATGCCAGCCTTCTCCTACTCATTGAGGATATCCAGAAAATCAGTATATGAAGATGTCTTTACGTAGTATGAAATTTAAATATAAACTGGAAGCTGTTTAATATAAAACCTAAAGAAAACCAGAAAAATAGCTCATGCAGTATTAAAATTACCTTTCATATGAAACATTGACTGTACCTAAGTGCATCTAAATTCCTTGCAATGGAAAACTCTCTGTATGTTGCATGATCAAAGCTTCAAATGGTATTGGTCAAACTGGAGAAGTCACAAGGAATGACTGGATCATCTGTATCAATTGCCAAAAACTCGTCAGGTGGAAAGGAGAATAGGAACAGGACAAGAGGGAACATTAACTTGTTGCCTATAAAGGGGCAGCACAACAGAACAAAGCTTTGTGTTATTCTCTAACAACAAATGAATCACATTGTTATAAAAATAATTCAGGATTTTACAAACCATACTGCATTACGCATGCACCTCCAACCTCACAGAAAAAAAATAAATCCTGACGCTAAGACCTTATTAGTCATATTAGTAATATATAACTCACACCACTTAGAGATCTCAAGATTATTTCTTGTTTCTAGCACTTTGATGAAAATCTTGGCACTTCATTAAAGATTCATGGTTGCCACAGAGCTGAAGACTAACATAAAATCTGTATGAGACCAAGAGTAGAAACAGTTAGCTTATGTGTCACAACAGACACTTCTAAAGACACTCTTAAACCACAGACACTCTTCTACTCAGGTTATTGACTATACTAGTTAGGTAGATATTTCAGGTCCACAACAAAACCTAGGCTTTTAAAACAGTTCAGTGAGAAAGTCCATTTTAAGCTTTAGTGGTGACTTTTACAGTGCCATACCTAGATAAAACTAACCAACTAAAGGGCTCAGTCCTGCAACACCTTGAATCTTTGTAATTATCTAGAAAAGCATTAAACCATACAGATAGCTACAATATTAGATTAGCCCCATCCAAACAGTGGAACAATGCAGAGCTTCACAGTTCAGTTTGCAGGAGGAGCTCACCACATCAAAGCATCCAGATCCAAAAAAGCTCCTCCCTTTTTGGTCAACTCTAAACCAAGAATCTCTTCCATTTTAGGCTTATGTTTAACATTAGGAGAATATAATAATCATAGTTATGCAGGTTTCTAATGAAGAAATCAAAGTGGTTTATACATCTCCTCCCTCTCTCAACCGCATATGCAGATAAATGTGGGATGCCCTTCATTGCAACTAACTCCAAATCCTGCCATTCCAGAAAGACTGTAATTACTTAAAAAAGTTAAACTAATCCTGAAGAAAAAGAACAGATAAGGTCATGCAGTCTTTCTAAAAACTTCAGGCGAGAAAGAGCTAATTGTTAAATAAAACAAGGTATTTATCTTTGGTTTTAAATTTTCTGTTTTATAATCACTACAGCAAGAAGATTAAATTAAGGAGCTGATTGGTGACAATTTGATCTATGGATGCTGGCATTGTTTTCTAACTGGATTCTAATTGGATTCATTGCACACCTTGCTCCAGTGAAAAAAAAGAATGGAAAACTGAATTCCAAAGAAGTCAAATCCTGTTCATGCTTTCAGGCAGAATAGTCTTCCACTTAAGGAGCTAGTGTCATGTAGAACAATCTGGCTTAGACATATATAAAAAAAATCCAAGCTACCTTAAACCCATTAAACAGTATCCAGATCTTTTACTTGCTACTTTTATTAATATTACCTGTAGAAGCTCTTTTTGTTTCCTTTTCTCCCAAAAAAACTTCCCTTCTCAACTCTGCATTGACAAAAACCAATACAATTACATTACAGGAAGAACTGTTGCCACCTCAAACAAAAAAAAGGCATGCGAAAGAAATTTCCCTCATAAATTCTTGACCTCATTAGAATGATTCCATTTAGACAAAAAGGTGCCAGTACCAAAGACAATTCTGTATTTATTTTTTTCCCCTACATAAACATGAGAACAACTTTACCAAGGAAACACACATATTTTGAGATTAGTATCACATCATTAGGCCCATCAGCATCCCTAGTATGTAAAATGTCCTTGGCATAGAGTATGGATTGCTTTCCTTACCTTAGGGAATCAGTTTTGCTTTTAACAGGCTGATTAAAAGACACATCTCAAAAATACACTTGTGCATATTCACTATTCTGCAAGGCACAGAGATCTCTCAGTGTGTATCAAACTGTCCCAGCATACTAATTGTATTTCTGGACAAAGTAAGCAGGTAGAAATAAACTACCTATCAGTAGTTAAAGACAGCAGAGCCAATGCAACCAAACCCAAGCTAAGTGCTTTGTTCTTACTGGGTTAGGCTTAACCTTGCTTTCAGAAACATCACAATTTTTCCCTTCAGGATTCCTCTCAAACAGGACAGTATGATCTCAGCACACCCATGTTCTGCCAGCTGGCTGCTCCTCCACTGCAAGAAGCGTAGTCCATGTGTCGCAGCTCACTGTTCTCAGCAATGCTGCACCCTTCAGGAATGGTTTTCACAGGACAGAACACCCAGGCAATTCAGATTCCCTCATTTGATCTCAGAGGTAATAGTCAATCAAAGTGAATTGTGAATAAAGACTGCAATTAAACATTGTCAAGCTTTCTACTTCCTTTCAATTCTGTATTTGCTAACTCCAGAAAGACTACATGATTGAAGTCTATGTAGCATGGAGGGTGTTGGTCTCTTCTCCCAAGTAGAAAGTGATAGGACAAGAGGAAATGGCATCAAGTTGCACCATGGGAGGTTTAGATTGGATATTAGGAAACATTTCTTTATGGAAAGGGTTGTCAGGCATTGGAACAGGCTGCCCAGGGAAGTGGTTGAGTAACCATCCCTGAAGGTGTTTAAAAGACATAGATGAGGCTCTTAGGGATGACGTTTAGTGCTAGAGTTAGGTTATGGTTGGACTTGATGATCTTAAGGGTCTCTTCCAACCAAAATGATTCTATCATTCTAATTCCTCTCTTGTCACAGGAGAGGAAGGGAAACAATGCAGAGTAAGGTCTACAATATTCTATTGCTTTTTCAAGTATTGAAGACACTTGCAATTATTAGGCTGGTGCAAAAGCAACTGCAGTTTCAGACCGTAAATTTTAAATCATTATAACTAGGCTCAAACATATCTTTATTAGTCAAAATAGGAACCATTATAATCAACACATTTTTGTCAATGAGAAATGTTTGTTTATTCCTGTAGCCTAAAAATCCATGCTTCAGGATTCAACGAACTCTTGGAAAGCATTTTCTGCATCCTGCTGGTTGTGGAAGTGTTTTCCCTGCAAAAAGTTGTTGAGATTCTTGAAGAAGTGGTAGTCGGTTGGCAAGAGGTCAGGTGAATATGGCAAATGAGGCAAAACCTTGTAGCCCAATGCATTCAACTTTGGAAGCGTTGGTTGTGTGATACGCAGTTGGGCGTTGTTGTGGAGAGAAGAATTGGGCCCTTTCTGTTGACCAATGCCGGCTGCAGGAATTGCAGCTTTCAGCGCACCTCATCGATTGCTGAGCAGACTTTTCAGATGGAATGTATTCGCAGGGATTCGGAAAGCTGGAGTGGATCAGAGTGGCAGCAGACCGCCCAGCAGTGACCACGACCTTTTTTTGGTGCAAGTTTAGATTTGGGAAGTGCTTTGGAGGTTCTTCTCAGTCCAGCCACTGATTTGGTCATTGCCAGTTGTTGTATACAATCCACTTTTCATCACTCGTCACAACCCGATTGAGAAATGGCTCATTGTTGTTGCATAGCATAAGAGATTATGGCACTTCAAAACGGCAATTTATTTTATTTTCAGTCAGCTCATGAGGCACCCACTTACCGAGCTTTTTCACCTTTCCAATTTGCTTCAAATGTTGAATGACTGTAGAATGGTTGACGTCCAGTTCTTCGGCAACTTCTCGTGTAGCTGTAAGAGGATCAGCTTCAATGATTGCTCTCAGTAGGCCACTGTCAACTTCCGATGGCCAACCACCACACTCCTCATCTTCAAGGCTTTTGTCTTTTTTGTGAAACTTCTTGACCCACCATTGCACTACACATTTGTTAGCAGTTCCTAGGCCAAATGCATTGTTGATGTTGCAAGTTGTCTTCGCTGCTTTACGACTCATTCTGAACTCGAATAGGAAAATTGCTTGAATTTGGTTTTTGTCTAACATTATTTCCATAGTCTAAAATCAATATAAAATAAACAGCAAATAAGTCAGCAGCAAAAACCCATAAAGTGAGAAAAGTGAATTAAAATGATGTATAACATCACCACATTTATTTAAGAATGTATCCAATATCAAATGGCAAATTTCAACAATGCAAAAACCGCAATTACTTTTGCACCAACCTAATAAATGAGTTTAAGTATTTTAAACAAGTCATGCTGCATAAACACCTCGCAAGATAAACAACAGTTTTAGGGAAAGATAAGGTTGTGCAGAACAGTGCCATCTGTCACAGCAAGACTGAGATTAGTCATCTCATCTTTCAGCAAATATTCTTGTAAATTAACACAGAAATGAGGGTGTATATTAATTGCTATGACCTATTTTTTGTTTCATTTTTACAACAAAGGATTATATCTTCTATGCTTTGTTCATTAGGTTTCTTTCATAAGGTTTATTTGTTATTAGAACGGTTCTACTATACTAAACCAGCAGAAAGAGCTGGGCTGAATCCATCACTTCTTAGCTCTAAAACTGAAAGTAGAAAGTAAGCACATGAAGCCTTGTGGCATGAAAACAGTAAAAATTCTGCCCAGATGATAAAACTGAGGTGTTTAGAAGGCAAGACAAACAAGATGAGGGGAGTACAGAGGAATTTTCACTTTTTCCTTTTTAGAAGTTCACTCATCAACTATCAGCCAAAACCTCCACTCCTTGCTCAGCCTGAGAACCCACCTCCTCCATTCCAGTATATTTAATATAAATATACAACGCATCTTTGCGAAGGAGGCCCAAGAATCAAAATACAAAACACAGGACTGCCCCACATGTATGACAATAACTCTTGACAGCTCTTCTTCCTGCAGAGAGAGAAAACACAGGAGAACTGCACATTTATCACAGGCTCTTGGCAGGTTCAACGTGGAACTGGCTCAAGAGTTGGTGTCCGAAGTACAGCAATTTTATTTCTTGTCTTCATGCGAGATTGCATGCAACTCTGGACATACACATACCCAGTATTTATCAATCCAAAATTAACATTTTATGGGATGCTTTTCTTACAAATACCAACCCATCCAGCCTCACAAAACATTCAAGTGGGCAATAAGCCTGGCAAGACCCATTTTAATAACAGCATCTTAGTTTACAGCTTAAATATCTGCCCGCACTCTTATATCTTAAGAACTTCATCACAATAGTGTAAACAAAACTATGAGGAAGAAAAGATGTAAAGAATGCATTCCTAATGCTAAAAGAGTAAAAGCTAAAAAATGCTTTCTAAAAACAAAGAATGGTTGTAAACAGAAAGTGAAGAAGCAACAAAGCACTGGTAAGATTTTTTTCTGTTCAAAAGCATTACAAGATTTTTCACCGCTGCCAACAAACCAGTCTACTAATTCCCTGCAATTATTGTTCTTATAGCAGGTGGAGACGATAGATGGAGAAGCAGGCTCTGCAGAGCCATTACAGCCCCAGTCCAGGCACTCTCTGCTGCTTTAACTCTGTCACTAGTATCCCATGCAGTAGGGCTGCACCATCGTACTCCAGGAGACACATACTGCTGGCTCTAAGACCTACCTCCCAGAGGACGAGCAGGTTGTCACTTGACTCAAAGAAGCTCCTGGAGACAGTGATACAATTCTGTTCACTCCAAGGGCTTAGCCCAAGCCACCGTTTGTTCCCCACGTCTTTGGGGACTATATTTTCAGAACAAGTCAGGCAGACCAACAGAAAGAATTAAGGTTATAATATAAAGATAGGGGCTTTATTTTTTATTGTTTAGTATTACTAGTGTGCTGTTACTCCATTTGCTAATGTACTATCATTGTTACTGGGAAAAGAGCTCTACTGGGACTGGAAATTACAGAAAAATATTAGAGAAAACAAGTATGAAAGCCTCAGTTCATTAAAAAGTCAGAAAACTAACAATGCTGTTTGGGATCCTTTGGTAAGTGACCCACAGTCCTGTCATGCCAGGCAACCAGCTAAACTGACCAGCTGGTGCCTACAATTCACATGGTAAGTCACACAAAAGCAACGGTCAATGGCAAAGCCCAAGGTCTCCCAGATGCATTGGTCAGTTGGCTTGTTACATTAAAAACAAACTACTCTGTATGATGTTACTTTTGGCTGAATATCGAAACTAAACTCTGCGTAAAGAAATAATGGATATAAAATAAGAGCTCTATTGTGAGATATTACTCTGAAGAGAGATGTGGGAACCCAGGAACTAACCCTATTCACATTCAGTTCTAGGTCTGACACATGTACCACTTTGAACAATTCATTCTGATCTCCAAACTTCAGTTTTCTTATCTGTGCAATGATAGGGGCTACTTGCCTTGTCCTCACAAGCATGTGTTTACGTATGGAAGCTGCCTTAAAAATGACAAATGCATTTACTAGAACTAATTTAAACGTATGAAATAAACTGAAGGTACAGACAGGACATCATAACATTGGTATTTCTGAAGTTTCAACAGCACTCAAATAGTGTTCCATGATATCACACACAAGAATCTAAGTAATTTTCAAGACAGTATAATATGTGTAGGCAGTTTAAGGCAAGTTAATACCCAGCTTCCATTGAAAACACTAAGCCTGCATGCCTAACTGCTCCAGGGGCCTTTGAAAATCCCTGCAAAAATTAACAATGAGCAGTAAATCAACCCTTTCAAAATGAAAGCAACCCCCTCACCTCCATTATCATAAGGTATTCCACAAAAATGTGTTTCACTTACATAAACATATATTACATCATAACAGGCAAGAGACAGAGCTACACAAGAGTAATTAATAGGATGAATAATATTTTCCAGAAATATTAAAACCCTCTGTTATATACCGTAATACGAATGGGGAAAGGAAGGATCATTACTGTATTTCCCGTCTATAGGACCGTATTATTATAATTTGTTAGACAAAGAGGGTAGCATTCTTCAGATTTTCCATTTCTCTACCCTCCAGATGAAAAAAAATAATGACAATGATGAAAATATCCTGCTGCCATCATAAAAGCCTAACTTGATAAACACTGCAGCAACTAAAATCAGATTTGATGGCCTCAGTACAAAATAATAGAATTATAAAATATCTCAAGTTGAAAGGGACCTATAAGGACCATTGAGTCCAACTCCAAAATGAAGTAATCACAAAACCAGAATTTAGTAAATAGAAGCTTCTAACAGAGATTGATTTTTCATTACTCAGTGTCTTGATAGCTCATCATATTTAACTTGCTGCAGGGAAACCAATATTAATTATGTATTTTTGGTATTTGCTGACATTGAGCACCATAGAGAGAAGTAAAAATACAGCATTATATCCTTTAGCCCTTCTTCAATATAGTATTCCTTCTATGTTTTTCATCTTCTAGCTTAAAAATTGTTTCACTGATAGTAGTTGAAAACTTTGATTTAAATTAATAAAAGAAAGAAAGGAAAACAACCCCACATTTCCCAGTTCAAAGTAATTAACAAATATCAATAACAAAAGCTACTTAAGACCATTTCCTTCCAGCACAAAGCTGCCATAAGGGAAGACACTTCTATGAGAAAAGGAAGATATGAGAATCAACAGCAGGTTTCTCCTCAAGAAACTCAAAAGGAAGAGCCAGAGTAATAAAAAGATTCAATGAAGCTGAGGCTACTGTAATACACTATGTGGCTGCTTAGCTCAAATGAGAAATGTAACCTACTTGGATTTTTGGAAGTGCTCAAATGAACCATAACAAAACATTAATTCATGACTGCTTTTCTTGAAATTATGAAATTATGTTAGTCTAACGAGTCTTGGAGGAAAGCCACATCTTTTATCACACTAAGAAAAAGGGTTTCATAGTAAAAAACATGCTGTCATTCCCTCTTTTTCCTCCTTGTGGAAACAAAACTGATTTTCTATATAGGAATTCTAAACATAAAGTTAAAACGATTTGATAGAAGCAGACCCACATTTTTAAAGCGACAAGAAAAAATATAAGGGCTGCGAGAGGGAAAAAAAGCATTAAAGACTAATTCAAAGATGAAAAATTAAGTTCACACAATAATTCCCATCCATTTCTCTTCAAAGTGAAGTTGAAGTTTGGTCTCAGACATTTTCTTCTCAAAGAAAGTGCAAATGTGAAAATAATAAAGGAATTAGGCACTGGCTTGCAGGCTATAGGACTGAAGAAAAAGGTAGACAGGCGTGCATTATATTGTTATTAAAAGTTAACATACCTGTTTTAGTCACTCAAAAACACTTAAAAGAATATCTACCTCCTTTACAAGACCAATTCTCTTTGTTGATCAACAATATATTTTAATCAGTAAAGTCATGGTCAGGCATATATATCTGTTCACATATCAGAGTTCTGCCAGAAAAACGTATAAACTTACCTTGTCTTGGTTTTCCTTATTTTTGTAACACAAATTTCCAATCAAACGAATGAGATGAGATTTAAAACCCACAGCGGGATGTGAAATTTCTTCCAGCCCTGTCATAACATGTGTGGCAGTGAAAATATTTACAGCCTGTTTCCCAGCGAGATGAGTTAATCTCAAGGTATCTACAGAAACAACAAGAATTTAATGAATTACTAACAAAAATTAGTATCACTTTGCACAGATATTTACTACTAATTGTTAGGTTCAAATTTAATCAACATAACTTCAGATATTCAGCAATATGTCAAAAGAACTTGCAAAGTTTTCTTAAGACATTTAAATTTCTTCATTTGTGCTAGTATAAGCATACAAGGCTGTCCCAAGGCCAAAAGGTATTTTTTCATCCTTTGTACACACTTCTATAGTATCTGAAGTCTGGTGCTATTGGTCTCTGCTTGATGAGTCAGAATTTGTAGGCTGTTGATGATTCTGGCACCATAAATACATTTCTAAATACAAGGTTTTTAGAAAACTCCCTTTATTTCAAACTTGTTGCAGCACCATATAGTAATTCCAGAATCACTTTTTTCTCTCTTCTCCAGTGTGTTCCTAGTTCTTTAGTATGAGAAAGGATTTCAAGTACATTTAGCACTTTGAGACACCTTTACAAATCCTTCAGCACCACAATCTCATCAACTGAGAAATACTAATGTTTCTGTATGGTAAATGCTAGTTCACAGCAACTAGGATTTTTTTACAGAACTCCAGAGAGAAATTAGGGAGAGGTGAAACTAAAATCTGTGAAAACAACATTCCGCAAAGAGACCGCACCCAGAACAAAAGTTGAAATCACGTGAACACCTGTGAGCCTGTACAGCTGAGAAGCCAACTCACTAAAGGCTGTGCCTGTATCTAAAAACAAAGATGTATTTTTCCTCTAAGCAACCTGCAACACTAATAAATAGCCTGGCATACCCTTGTCCCAAGATGCTTCATGCAACTTATACAGGAACAATAAAGATGTGGCAAAACCAGGCCATAGCACAGGGCGGTAATGAAGCCCTATGCTCCTTCTGCTCTAAATGTAACAATATCCATGGTGGCATGGGCCCTAGATCTCCTGGATTTAAACTAGAAGAAACTTCACAGGTCCTCATATTATAATTTCACTCCCAGATGGCTGATACAGGAGAACAAAAACAACCCTGTGCTGATAAAGAAGTAACCACATTTTTGATAGTTTTTTAAAAAACATGAGACTACAATAAGGTTTGGAGGCCTCCCGTATTAGAGATACCATGTATAAGTGTTCGTATTTGAACTAGGAAAAACCAATTGATTTCCTGATTGCCCCTAAAAAAGTCATCATAAAATAGCTTTTAACACAATCTTCTTTCATAGAAATTTGTTTGATTTTGTAAATTCATAAAAATTGGCATCCTTCTCAGGGCATTCACTTTGCGTGCTTCCTTGCCTTATAGCAGGGGTGTCAAACTCATTTTCACTGGGGGCCACTGTTTATACAGTCCTAAAATTACACTCAGCCCTTTGAAGGCAACTGCGAGGCTGATGTGGCCCCCAGTGAAAATGAGTTTGACACCCCTGCCTTATAGTCTTAGTATTTTGTCACACGCAAACACCCAAGAGGGAATTCTGTGGTCTTCCCAAACCTTTTGCCTGCCCTTAAGAGGGAACCCCGAATAAGGATTGAAAACAACAATAACAACCACCAACAACAAAAACACACACACACCCCCCCCAAAAAAGGCAAAAAAAACCCTATTACATTTTGATTACAGTGCAGAAAAAAATGCAACAAGCAATGCACCCATCTGGAATGAGAGGTACAGGAAAAGGTAGAAGAAAAGCAGCCACCTTCCATGCATGATGCCAACCCAGAGAGAACAGTGCTCCTCTCAAACATTGCACATCAGCACAACACAGCAACTGCTCCAAGGATGTCACCCATGCTCTCAACCAAAGGACATCTCAGTCTGCCATTCTCTCATTATCCCAAAGAGCAAGTCTTCCAAAATGCCCTTGAATTCAAAAGACCATTTACGTGCCTGGCGATATTCCCCAAACACTGTGCAATGAAACTGTTAACAGTACTGAAGATATTATTAACACTGCAGTATTACTGTCTAACTTAATCCAACAATTACTGAAAATGGCAAAACACACTCCCTCATCGATACTTAGAAGATCATTCAGATTTTTTCACATCTTTCAGTCTTCTCGTTATTTCCGATAGGAAATTTCTCATTATATAAAGAGAGGAAAAGAACTGTTTCAACAAAAGATCTATTAGATGAAAATATTTTGTACGGTCTATGCTTATTCTTCTGGTCTTCAGAACTAAATATTGAAGGTCAATATCAATAAAGTTTTTCACCCTTGTTGCCAATCCAGGATTAAAGGAGTCTTGTAGCCAAAAGTAGTCTTAAAAAGAAACTATAGGAGTTGATAAATTCCTGTTGGCTGAAGGCATGTGGGAAACATGTACAATGCACATGGTAGCAATGTTCTAGCCTGCACACATTTCATTAGACTGGAGACAGCTCTGGAGAAAAGTCAGTCTGTGCACAGCCAGAGAAAGGAGGATGGACCTACAGGCTGCTGAACTCAACTGATCTGCACCTCTTCAAAATTCTTATTGAAGTTGAAAGATTTATGCAAGCACTCAGATGATACAATGCATAACCTGGAGTTTCCTCAAAACACGCACACACAAAATAGATCTTTTTAGCCACCTTACTATAAGCAATAAAACTATGAACCTGTCATCAAAAATAGAGGTTTGCTTGTTTTAGGAGTGGGGTTTTGTTCGTTTCTTTCTTTTTGTTGTTGTTGTTTTTGGTAGGTTTGTTGGTTTGTTTGGTTTGGGTTTTGTTGTTGTTTGTTTTTCAGTCATAGTTAACAGATGTGTCAGCCTTTTGGTTTTTTTTAAGCCAAAATACTACATATTTCTCTTTAAAACCCATAAACTTTTACAATTTTCTCAGAAAACGGTGGGATACGTCAGTCTCAGAAAGTGCTAAGATTCAGGTCAGCATACACTTATGTCCTCTTCCTTCCTCCCCAAGTGTATAGGGACTCTCTGGACCATCCTGGCTTAGTTTTCTTTGTATACAGCCCTTCACTTGTTGTTTCTTACCAGAAGAAAACTTCTTTCAAACTGACCTTTAAAAGCCACTGAAGTTGGTTAAGAACATTCAAACTGTACTTAGTCTCAGTTTTCAAGAATTCAGGAAAGAGAAGGGAACAGGCATGGAGAAGTCCTTTTTCTACTTCTTGAGGAAATTCTTCCACACACGTTCAGAAGAACATAGGAAGCAGTTGTCCTTTGCATAACTCTTACTGTATAAACAACACCTTGCTGACAGTTGAATCAAGGCTCTGTTGAGTAATAGGAGCTAACAGAGCAAGTAGAGAAGCAGAAAAATTCCAGGTACAAATTAAATATTTGAAAATGTAGATTAACTCAATCTCCTACGTATTTATTTTATTAAAAGGTCAGAATCATAATTACCACCAACCGTGGAAAAACATGTTTTCATTCACAGAGCAACACGATTTGGAGCAAGCCAACAGTTAATAAACTCTGTGGCTTTTCACTCACCTATGGCTGTTTCCAGCAAACCAGGCAAAGCCTGTAGATGTTCCAGCTGTCTGTTGTTTGATGTCATTTCACAAAGAACATCGAGAAGACGAATGGTAACCAGTGCTTCCTGTAAATGAAAATTACATTTCTGAAAATGGCTTATGAAGGATAAGAACGTAAAACTGACGATCTAAACAGAGGAAAGGAACTCTCAGCACCTCAGGTTCCTTGCGGATCTTCTCAACTGCCAAGAATAAATTTATATACATCTTTCTACAATAACAATAATGTATTAGACAGCAATAACTTTTTTCCTACAGTCAAACTGTCATATGTGCCCTGAAAATTCATGGGGAAACCAAAACAGAGCCATAAGGGATAAAATTTTAACAAAAACACAGTAGCTTCCAAATGCAGAAATGCAGAAAATTACTAGCTGAGAAAATTATTTCTGTATAAATGTTTTCTTTGAGTTTATTCAGTAGGAGCGTCCCACTTTAAAGACACAAACACTGCCTGCAAGACACCAATTTGTTATCCGCAGGAATTCTGTAAATTTCTGTGGTCAAATGAACTTTGGCTGCGAGAATTTACATTATTCTTGGGTAAATAGGATTGGGATGATAGATGCAGCATTTTGGTTAGGTATGAGACAGACAATTTTATTTGCATATTATTTATTCAGCCAGAGAACTATTTTTTCCTCACAGACTATGTTGATGCATACTTATAATGACAATCCAGCACTTAGAGAAATTACCTTCAGAGCGTGTGGCATAATTTGGAACACCGCATATTGCTCAAGAACCAGACTGTGACTGCAAGATGATTCCACACAAGGTGTGGTACATAAACTCCCAGTAGCCTTGAAAAGGCTCAGACACAGGTCACAGTAACTATTTCTGTTTTGTCTGGTCCAGGAGAAAGAGGCATTTACTTACCACAGTATAATATTTTTTAAATCAATGTAATGTAATCAAAATAATCAACAATAGTGTTCAGTGATTAAGTGCTACAGTTAAATTAATTCTTCTCTATGCTCCTTGAAGACAACAAATTAGTATAGGGTCCTGGTCCTATTTTCAAATTTTCATCTGCTGTTATTCAATAAGTTATTCAATAAATTGCTTCCAACAGCACAAAACCAGCCCCTGAATACATTAGTGATTGCCTTGTTATAAAGTAAGAATACCCCAAGTGTATTTCACAGGCAGTAAGGAGGTATTTAAAATTTTTAAGCCATTTTGCATTGTTACAAGATGGTAGCTTGACCAAAAGCCTCTTCAGCTCATACACTTAACACCTACCTACAGGAAAAGGTTACGTGCTTTATAACTATAAAGCAAATAAGTATCAATATGCAACTATAAATCACACCAGTAAGGTACAACCACCCTTGCTGCCTACATGTATTCCATCGCCAGTGTACATAACGCAAGCTCTGTAGCAGTGGATACTACAAGGTGTGGCTTTTCCTTTCTCAGCCTCACCTTTTTAGCCCCTCTCCCCACTTTTTGATTTTTAATGCCTTTCTTCACCATCTTCTACATATTTCTTCCAGGGTTTTATACTGCCATCTCTCCCTTTCTCTTATCCCACCATCTGGCTCAGTTCAGCAACTGTTTCACATAGGTTTGAAAAGGGGAGCAGATTATTTAAAGAGTAGGAAAGATCCCCCAAATTCTCATCTACACCTGAAATTTGATATTTAAAAAAAAATTGTTTAGACATATCTAGGTTTTGGTTTGGGTTTGTTTGTTGGTTTTTTTCCCCCCAACTTTCATATTTTTTTGCCTTCCACCTGTACAAAAGACAGGGAACAAAGCAGAATACTTCATTTCTAAGTTCAGCACAAGATGCTGTTCGAACTCCAAAATATTTTGAAATCTGACCGCCATCTTGATATGGACTTAATCTGAATAGTAAACAAGGAAATAATTGAAGAGTTTTTAAATAAACATTTTTTGAGAGAGACTCAGAAAATATGTTCTTTATAATGAGATGAAATAAGAACTTAAATTCCAGAGAAGGGTTTTATTTTGCAAGTATGGTTGAATGTTAGTGAAAGCAAACTGATGCTGAAGTCAGGTTTATAATGGAAAAGCTATTTTAGACCTTGGTTTAAGCACTGCAGAAGCATATGATTAGGTTTTCATTGGTTTGAGATGGAAGCTACACGACCTGAGGTTCCTTTGGGAAAATAGGCAGTGTCTACATATAATAAATTTAAACAGTGGATGGGACACCCAGACAACATTTTAGGAGTCAGGCCAGTTCAAGGACTGTTACCAAAAGGCAGTTTTGAAATGCGGCCTCCCAGTTTCGGAGGCTAAGACAGCTTACCAGTACAGACACCGCCTGACCAAGGCTCTTGGCTACAGGGCCACAGAAAAGTCCAGGCAGAGTTTAGTTTAATATCACAGATGTTGCCTAAAGCATTTTTAATGACAGAGTCAACTGAAAAAAAAACGTAATTGTGCATACTCTTGGGCAAAAAATAAAATATTTTTATAATTGAGAAGAAATTGGTGCCAATTTCGGTCATTTCTAGTACGAAAATAAAGTTCTAGAAATTTAAGCTGGAACTTCTGTTTTCCCATGACAAGCATATGTTATAAATAAATATATATACACAATATGCATACACACACACTTTTTAAAAATTATTCTTGCCATTGCTCTCCATTTATTCAACTACTATGACTTCTGTTTTGTGTTCATTAAATGATCCACATTTCCCAAACAGTGACATTCAACTTCCCGTACAATGCGTTTATGCGAGAGAAGGATAAAAGCAGGGCAAGTTATACAGTAATATTTTCAATACAGCTGTCCCAGCACCTTCAAGTTGGACAGAGACCTCCTTCTGCAAGGCCCAAACAAAGGTTTTTTCCAAGAACTGAAACCACAGAATACTTGGAAAGTAACCATGCAGGATTTAAAAAAAAATTAAAAAATAAAAAAAGGGGTTGGGTGGGAAGGGAAAAAAGGCACAACAGAGAGAAAAGGAGGGGTGGAAGGGAAATGCCATTGTCTCAGTATACGTCCTCTTACTGCCAAGACAATAAATTTTCCAGAAGTACTGAAGTTTTCTACCATAACTTAGACTAAGCAGTTGGGGCGGGGGAGGGAAGCTGTGCTTCTTGGACAGATAAGGAGAGATTGTTGTGTGGTTGTTATCACCTCCTCATCAAGTGTTTTCTGATATCTCTATGTAATACCTCTCAACATACATTTAAAATTTTTGTGCCTAGTTAAACAAACAAAATCAACAAGTAAAACACTGTGTAACATTATCATATAAATGCATTTAGAGATGAGCATTTTTTCACTTTGGTAGTAAATTAGCTATGATAGCCATTCTCAAGAGTTTCTACAAATGAAACTTACAGGTTAGTTTTGTTTTAACAATAAAATGCTTCTGACTACACGTATATTGGTTAACATAATTTCAACATACCACGGTGGTCACTTGCTAAGAGAGAAGCTAGATGTGACTTTTTTTAAAAAAAAAAACTTTTACGATATTAAGAAAATATGTTAATTAGAATTCTGAAACTAAGGATGATTAATCAGTGAGAATCAGTGACTAATTCTGTGTTTGAGCAAAACGGGTTCTCAGGCTTCTAGTTTTCTGGCTAGTTGTCTTAAAAAAACCCCAAACCAAACAAAAACACAACACAAACAAACACAAAAACCAAATAGCAACAACAACAAACCACCACAAACCAAACAGAAACAACTCTCATGCAAATTAGCTGAAAACATTAAAACTTTATCTGTATGAGAGGGATCAAGAACTGAGACCAATATGACCTGGCACTGTCTGCTCCCAATATGATGACCTAACAGCACAAATAAGGTCACTACAAGTTATGATGCAAGTTGCTTCCTATATTCCCAAAGGCATCATCAGGTCTTCAAGCACTTGTTGAAAGTAAGAGGGAAAACAGAAGACCAGATTATTTGAAAAGACCTCTACCCTTAGATGGTCTAAACCTCCTTACTGCACTACATGGTATGGCGAGTAGCTAGCAACTCTTGGATACTTCATAAGGATGAAATTAAATCAGGCCATCCAGGACCCAGCTCTGCATCATATGTTTGCAAAGTGCAACCCACAAGCCACCTGTGACCCACAAAAGCCTTCCTCTTTAGTTTGCAAAGGGATTTCACAGAATCACAGAATGGCTGGCATTGGAAGGGACCTCTGGAGATTATCTAGCCCAACCCACCTGCTAAAGCAGGTTCACCCAGAGCAGATGGCACAGGAATGTGTCCAGGTGGGTTTTGAATGTCTCCAAAGAAGGAGACTCCACAGCCTCTGGGCAGCCTCTCCCAGTGCTCTGGCACCCTCAAAGGATCCTCATGTTTAGACTTCACTGTGGCCATCCTCAACAGAACCAGTTCATTAAGCCTGAAGCAATAACAGATTTTGTCCAAGTGGACTGGAGTTGGGGCAAGTGTCTGGGTACTCAGCAGACAGGAGCCGTATGCCACTGAGAGCCCAGCAAGCTCTGCAACTTGATGCTGTGGATGAAGACTGGCCCCAGCATTGGTGTCTTGTCAAAGCCATGCAAGGTCCTCCAGAAAGCCCCAAATCACTGGAATATGGGGAAGAGTCAGGAACGAAAGTCCTCGTTCACAGGGAGGATCACTAGACATTTCAGACAGCTCCTCTGCACAGACCCAATCACACACGCATGCCCCACAGCTCTCCATAATCAGAACTTAATGTTCCAGGTCCCAAACACATCAGAACACCTTCATTACAAATAACCAAATGCATTTTCAAAGAACTAGTATTTGAGACCTTAATTATGTATTAATTGTCAAGTTATGATCATTTATTTAAGTAAAACAAAACAAAACAAACCAAAAAAACAACAAAACAAACAAACAAACCCTCCCCAGGTTTTACTTATATTAGTACTATTAGGAAAAAAAAACAACACACACACAAACAAAAAAACAAACACTAAAACAGACAAAACCAAACCAAAACAAACAGAAAAAAAACACAACCCAAACCACCACCACAACAACAACCCCCACATTTACACCATTTTTGTGGGGAAATACAATTCACGACCCAAATAAATTACAGAAGTGATCCTTACTAACAATATAATAAAACATCCAAACATGTGACAACTTGAACATTTTCTAAATTTTGAGATCTTTAACAACGCGATAGATTTATTTCTGTCTCAAAGTATGGTATTCTTTGTCAACCCCAAATTAAAAGCAAAATGAAACTGCTGTCTCACAGACTGCTGCGAACTCTGCCACTGTTTTCCTAATATAAGCTAAACCGTACACAAGGACCACTTGTGTAATAGTGGCAATGAAGACTCACTTCAGACTCTAGTACTATAATGTTTTTTATCAGTCATACCTCGTCTTCTGCATCTGCTGCTGAAGTTAACTTGAGCACAGCTTCACATTTCTCTTGGAAACAGCCTGCAAGGAAGTTGGCATGTCTCATGAACACATTCATTTCTTCACTGGTAACTGGATTCTTCTCACTTACTTTGGCCATCATCAACTCTAACAAAGTAACTCTAGAATCAGAAAACAATTTGTTAGGCAAATTCACTAAGCCATAGCATAACATGTAGAATAAGCAGATACAGCTGCTAAAAATTACATACACAATTAGAATGCTAGTGACAGAGCTGATTTTTAAAAATTAAGAGGTTTTAAGAACATTGAAAATCAGTTCCTGTTCACTGGTTTATTTCTGCAAACTATTAATTTAATTCATCATTCAATTAATACAATCTGGCCAGACAGTCAAGTCAATATTTTTCTCAAGCCTATTTCGATTTCTAATTTCTTCTGGCCTAACACAACATTACTGCGACTACATGTTCCGTATGTCTAAAATTTCCACCAAAACAGCTCTTAAAAGCTGTTGTTAAGTTCAGCAAAATAAACTTGGACTATTTGACAGCTTCCTTTTGAAAATACCAGCTTTTCATAGCCCTTGCCTTGGACACAGTCTTTCACTAATTCTCCTCCCCAACCCCAAGCCCATTCTGAGCAGAAGCAGGGGAAATAAAACTTGATATGCACACTCAGTTCCTTACAGCTGTTTTATAATTGCCACTGGATGGACCACAGTAAATCCAAGCCAATTACTCATGTACCCAGTAAGAGTTACTCAGTGTATTAAACCAACAAGTAAGTGGATACATAACGAAGTCGCTCTATAAAATGTACTTGGGTCATTTATTTTAACAGCTTTAAACTAATTTTATTTCAGATCTCCCTTCATCTTGTTACGGCAAACTGGGGGTATTTTGTGGAAGCAGGACTCTCACAGGGCAGAGATCCTCCTGCAGGCTCCCAGGTCAACCCCAGCGCAGAGGAGCACATGGGTTACCGAAGTCCCACTGTAATTCTCTCAGCCTGAAAGAGCGCTATTTATTGAATGAATTCAAGAGCAGGCTCAGGGTTTTCTTTCAGTAAAATATTTGCAATTCAGATGGAAGGACTGACATTTAAACATGTGGAATAATTCAAATGCTTTTTCTTTTTTTTTTTTCTTTTTTTTTTTTAATTTACCAAGCAGGTTGCCACAAGGGAAAGAGAAATGTCTTTTTCTGTGGAAAAAGCATGGTCACTGCTTTATTAACCTTCAAGAACCCAGCCCTATTAATCATGTAACAGCTACTCAGTTCTTGCTAAACTCAACCCTCAATGTCATTAATACAGCTGCATTAAACAATTATCTGAGCAAGGACAAAAAGCTTTTCAACACGGCAACACAGAAAAGCACCCAACACCATTTGGGAAAGGGTGGGCAGCAGACAGAAGGCTATCAAACACTGGTATCCTCTCTCACAGGCTTTGCTTACGTATGTGACACAGCACCTAACACCGAGCAGTCATTCTGTTTGTTCTGGAGGTCACACCTGGGTACCACATGTTCACCCATCTCCCAACTATCGAAGTCCAGTCACCCAACAAACCTAACTGAAGGAAGCCTTTCAGATTGGGCATGCTATATGAAATCATCCCCAAGACAGGACTAGATGTTATACGCCATTTTTTACCAAGTTTAGAGCCTTTCAAGTATATGCTCAACTAAGAACACAGGCTGCTCACAGACTTTATGATTATGGGAATTATTCCAATAAAATACTACAACAGAATTCCAGTCAGCTATTGTTGCACCAATAGTCCAAATAATACACGTTTAACAACAACATGGAATTCTTCTGTAAAGAAGTTGCATAAAATGTATAAAATACTTGCATAAAATGCATAAAATACTTGCATAAAATGTATTTGTGAGGTGAAATTTTTGCCAATAGGGGAACTTTTTACATTACTCTTCCTCTTGCAATATAATTGGGTGGCCTTTTAGACAACCATAATCCTTTCGGAGAAATAGGAGTGACATTAAAACACCACCTGTATGTAATTTCCTGTTTTCTGTTCTCTTTAAGCATTCATGTCAAAACCATTTCCCTGAGTTTTCTTCCAGGCACAGTCATTCATGACATGTCCATCTTTTCCCTGAATTTCAAGCAAGTCTTGCCGTTCAGCCAACAATTTCCTGAGACCAACACTTTTTGTTCTGGTGCAAGTTCCCTTACACTCCTTTCTTTTATTGTTTCTCTCAGTTTTCTTCCAAGACTCACCCGAATTCTTCCAAGTTACTTCTCCCACACAATGCAATTTTCTCATTTCTTTTAAAAGATCGCACAACTGTTCACCCATTCAGATAACAGAGTTTACTCCTACTTGTTTGCCTATAGCAAAGTACAACAGATATGACAACTGTTAGTACCAGTTTAAGTATGCCTCATCATGAATTTTTGTAACACTGAGTTCAAGATCTAAAATCTAATGTTGTATACTATATTTATGATTATATTTCGATTTGGAAATGATCATGCCATGTCATCTTCGTTTCCTTAGGCACCACTTAGGAAGACTTTTTGTCACAGAATCACAGAATCGACTGGGTTTGAAAAGACCTCAGAGATCATCAAGTCCAACCCTTGGTCGAACTCCAGTCCATTTACTAGATGATGGCACTAAGTGCCATGTCCAATCTCAGTTTAAAAACCTCCAGGTTTTTAATCTCTTGTCAATCTCTTGCCTTTTTTTTTTTCCCCTTAGTCAAATTTAATCCAGTTCTTCATGAAGCTCATTAAATTGGCAAGAACTTAGAACAACTACTATGAAGTATTTGCAGTCATCTGTAAAACACATCGCTGTCTCCTACAGTTTGCAAATAAACCAGAGAATTGAAGTGCAATTTAAATCTGGAAGCTCATTATTGCAAAAGTACTTCTAAGCCTGTTTAAAAGTAGTATTGTAAAATTCTATCAATTTTATTATTGCCAAACAATTTTTGTATAAAGCATACCTGGTTTAAAACCTATTAGCAAGTGCAAGACACTTGGGACATTTTTTCTCTGCAACTGGGACTTCTCTTTCCTGAAATGTTTCACTGACAGCAATGATTCTAAGACAAATTAGGTCTGTCTTTGAAATTTTCCAATTCTTTCATCTTCAAATGGTACTTGTAATCATCCTATTAAATGAAAATTGTCGACTTTGTGAAGAACTACAATCCAATGCTCCCTTCAGCTATTCTGTGCCTGTGAACTTTATCAAGAACAAAAACCTACCATAATGTCGGCATTAGCAGCCCTGTAGCTGAACATAAGCAAGAAGTGGTGTCGCTAACACTACTTGACTGCCTGTTGCCCAGCTGGTAATTGGACCAATGGCTTCATCATTCACTGAGAACACTTCACATGAAACAACACAAAATTCAAAACTAAAGATGGAAGTAGTTGAGCATCTTAAAAACACCTGAAGGATTCAATTCCATTTTTGTTGCTGTTAATAAAAGCAAGAGCCCTTCTTAAAAGGGACAACATGGAGGTACTCATCTTGAAGATTTTACAAGGTAATTAAGACTATCAAGGCATTAACTTACATTGTCCATGCTCAAGGCTAACTCAGATTAAAGCAAAGCAAGATTTTTCTAAATACATCTGCCAAACACTTGTACACATGTGCTGGGAAATCTCAAATCTGGCAAAGAATTCAAGAATCTATAATCTTTTGGCTCAATACCACAGCCATATGTTTCTGCAATAATCACTTGCAGAGAAACAGCAGGCATTGTCACATCATCATACACTTTCTAAAGCCAGAATACCATTAAAAAAGCTGATCATAGTATTACAGTGTTTATTTCAGGCCATTTGAAAACTCAGACATACAACACTGAAGTGCTTACATTTGTCTAGAAATGAAAGAGAAAGCTGTTCAGAAGTCAGGAATTCGTCTTTTAATTGAAAATTTAGATTCCAGATCCACTTCTGCAACAAGAACTACTTCATGGCACACACCATGGCCACAGTATCACAAATGCACTACGTTTCAATTACAGGAAATATTTTGAATAGTGCGAATGCTGTGAATAGTGCAAATAACTGCGGTTACACAACTGCATACACTTTGGTTATCTAAGGCAACTGCCAACTTTAGGAGTCACCACTAACGTATGTATTCGCAAGCTTTCTTGGCATAGTAAATTTTGTTTCAGTAAATACATATAAAGTAAGTGTATTTAATGTGTATGACAGAGAATACTGTAACTGAGAGTTACCATATATTCATGAGCTCAAGCTGCTTTCCCCAGACACCTCAATACCACATCTGTCCTGTTCTTCATTTATATGACTTAGTCAGCCTTATTGGACACCCAATGCAGCAACTCTTGCGGTAAAGGCTCCTTGTCTCGTTTTGAAACAATGAATTCCCTGTGCTTTGGTTTATACAGTTACTTTTTTCTCCAGCTAATGACAGTCAAAATGTTTTTATCTGAATTGGATTTCTCTCCTCATATATCCCAAAAGAATGCATTCTTAAATATGCTAACTTTATAGAGGAAGATGTCATAACAGGGTTTTCTTCTGTAGATCAAATGAGAAAGGACTATTTCTACACCACTTACTTCCATATGTTTGACAGTATATTAAGCAGTATCAAATTAATAACAAACTGTACTGTGATTATGTTATTGAAAAACTTAATTGAGTTCACTTGATTTGAAAAACTTGTGAGATTGATAATAAATTCAGCAAATATGCTGTGACTGGCCATCCAACACGTGGTTATCCATACGATGTGTACACCAAAAGCCTTTCAGCTGCGGCAGCTGGGACTATTTGTCTTTCACCTGCAAAAACTACAGGGGGAACTTGCAGCTTCCTTGGGCAAATAGGGAACAAAGTAGCCACGCTGAATACATAAATAAGATCACAAGATCTTGAAACAGCTAGAGGAGCTGTAGAATCACAGGACAGGTTTTCCCAAAGTTGATTATTCTGACTTAAAATATTTTATCTTTCACCATTGTTTCTTAAAGAAATTGTGAATGAGCATTTTCATAGCTATAGCAATGGCCATTTCCAATCAAATGGCTAAACGCATTTACATTTACTCAAATGTTTGAAGGAAGCTGTCTGTTGAAGTATTTTATATTTTCAGCAGCAGAAATACAAAAAGATTAAGTAATCACAGGCATCTGAACATCCACATTTTCTAGGTTCTGCTAACCAGTATTAGATACATTTCCAACTTCAGTAACAGCTTCCTTTAAATTTCTTGTAATTACAACAGGACTATGAACAGCTGAGGACATTTCAAATACAGCTGGAAAACACTACAGGGTGTGGTGCTCTTAAGAAATCTAGACATAGGCATGAAATCTTGTCTTTTTTTTTCTTTTTTTCTTTTTTTTTTTTTTTTAAGTATTTCTTTACCAAGTAATGGCGCCAACCTGGATTCTGCAACCCTACATAAATCACTGCCAGTTGTGGCTAAGCTGTAATGTTAACCAACCAATTTAAAACCATTACTGACATAGAAACATGTATTTAGAGATTTTGTGCCAACTATGAAACCACACAGTTTTTCAATCATGTGAACAGGATACTCTATATGGAATGCTAAATACTAAAAGCCACATTGGTTTTTGGGGTTACCTTTCTTGATTGCTCAGTTTGGCATAGAGGGCTTCTACCAACTCTGGACATTTCAGCAAATGGTCTGTTACAATCAAGAACCTAAAGAAAAAGAAAAAAAAAGTGTTACTGGTGCTACAAAAACAGCATCTACATTTACTCCAAATGGTACTGGTTATTTTTGCTCCCTGATGACCATGTGACATGCTTCTGGTCCTATTTGTTAACAGATACAAACTGCCACAAAATAATTGCACATTGTTCTGCAGTATTTTTCCTAATAGAGCAATGGCTATTTCCCATCAATTCAGTGCACTTTTACTCAAATGCTTGAAGGAAAGCTGGTTAGAGTCTTTTGACAGTTATACAAAAGGCATACCACAATTCAAATAACACCACTCATCCAATTGTTTATGCATCTCAACAAAACGCCAAAAGTTCAAACTTGAAAACTACTACGCTACTTGTCACAACACTGTTTTTAAACACACCAGTCAAAGAAGTGTCCAAATAATTTCTCTTTTAAAAAAATTCTAACAAAGTATCCAAACAAATAGAAAGTTCTTTGTCAGATGCCAGGCAGCAACATACTGTTCACGACTTACAAAAAATACCCTCCTGGTGAAACAGGAATCTAAGCTGATAACCAAATCTCACTCCTTGAGGCAGGTAGGTATGGTCAGTCTATCCTTGTGCTAATGCCAGAATTTACACTGATCACCTTCCCAGACACCAGTCTCAGCAGTCAATAGCAGATGCTAATCATTTCATTTCAACCCAAACACGTACTCTCAGCATTAGGGGAAAAAATAAAGTACGTAAAAATATTTTTCTTCTCAAATTCCATTCCTAGTAGTACTGGCAGTGCTATATATGCTGCACAGGTATATATATATATATATATATATATATATACACACACACATATACACTATATATGTATACACTAAACTGCATTTTTAAAGCAGCATGTCTACCTATTAAATATAAAATAATTACAGGTCAAATCTCAGAGCATCCTCTGAGGTAATGAAGCTACTGAGAACGAATAACATGAAAACCAAGCAATTTCAATATTCCCTCCACCTCCTACCTACTTTTCACTTTGCTGACAGCCTTTTATTTTATGTATCTGTAATTCACCACTTAGCTAACAGTAAGGTCACATAAAAGCCTTCCAGCTGCAACAAAGTATTTTTTGGAAAAATACTCAATGACAATTGGGGAAATAGGAGAACAAGAGGTCCAAAAGATTAATAGCTATTATATTTCTAATGGTAACTGTGGACTTAGCCAGCCTCTGGTTCAGTTACTGTAAACCAGATTTTTTCTAAGAGGGAGAGGGAGAAGAAAAGTTATTTTGTGTTGTGCTTTTTTTTTTACTATTTGTACACACATACAAGGAAAAAAAAAAAAAAAAAGGATAGCTGTAGGGAATCATCAACTTATAATTGGCATTCTGAGTAGTGTAGCATCAGTTCAAAAGTTTCCCAACACAAATTTGAACCTACAGACTTCCCTTCCCCAAAGTCAACAGCACAAATGTATTCCAACTGAGCAACACAGACTCAGCCATAACAACTGAATCAAGCCATCAGCAGGGCAGGCAAGGGGAACACTTCTAGAATTCCTGAACCAACAATTCAGAGCATACGAGCCATCCGCAGAATGGTAACAACCGACTTTACTTTTCAAGGCTTTTAGCTGGAGCTGCCAAAGAAAAAAGCATAATAATTGGAGTTATGCAGAACACACAATACTTAGCCTCATAACATACAAATTTCAGCTGACAATGAAGTACGGCAAAAGAACATTTAAGGAGACGATCAGAAGGCTGATTTTTCAATTTTGCCATTGGGGCTATGAATTTAAATCTTAATTTTCATGATTAAAGTTACATTGAGGAATTCTTGACTATTTACCTTGTAGTTAAAAAGTGATCGATAATTATCACAAAGGGATCTATGGCTATGAGGAGCACATTAGTGATTACTATTGAAAAGCAGACTTGTATTTCAGTTGTTACTATGTTCTACAGTATTGTGTTTATTCCCATACATCTTTCACATTCTGTGGATTAGATCTCTACTGTTGAGGAGCTTGCAGTGTTTCAGAACAAAGGAGCATAGACTTGTATATGCTTCTTACACTTTCAATTCCATGACATAACACCTCAGAAATTTCTGCTTCTGTATTTAAGCTTCTCTTCTATCTTATCTACTCATCGTAAAGAATACAGCACACAGATAACAGAAGAATTAGTAATGGAATAAAGCACTTTCAACTCCTGCTACTATGCCCAGAAGTTTTGGTGGTAGTTAAGCAAGGATGCAACAAATTAAATCTAATGTCTTTAGTCTTCAGCTCTCCTGTTTTTCATTTGGGGCAGGGGAGAATATGAGGAAAAGTAAGACCATCCACAACTCTGAAATAAAAAGACATTCAGTTTTGGGTTACTGACTGAATATGGCATTTCAGATGCACACAAAAGGCTTTGGTAGGAGACTTAAACTCCCTTCGGGGACCAACAGCAGAACCACTGGCATAAACTGAGGACCACTGCAATTTAGTGAAGGAAATTGTGAAAATTAAAGTTGTTATGCAAGCACAACACAGTAACAAATGAACAGTGTTAAATATGCCAGTTTTCTTGACTTCTAAAATTGTTTGGCTAAAATCCTAAAAAAAATCAAGTGCTTACATAGTAGATAAATACCAGAGGAGATGTTCAGTTTAAAGACTTTACAATAGCACAAGGACTGCATTGTACCAAATTGGACTTGAGAAGCAGCCAAGATGAAATGGTATCATCTACATTTGCACTCAGTATATTCCAAATGACCACTAAGCTTGCTCCAATCAAAGCCGGGTGTAAGCAATCAACTTTATCATCAAATGTCATGCTCTATATTAAGCTGATTTGATCCCACTAGCAAGTTTAGAGAAGTGTCCCTGGTCTCAGAAAATGAGGAGGAAAACCCCCATATACGTTTTAGAAGAAAGAAGAAAAAAAACCTGGTGATTCTCTATTTGATGAGCAAACTTATCTTCCAAACTCAAAACCAAAAGCATTTTTCATCATGCTACAATAACACCATTCTATCCAAGACATTTAGTAAGAATGAAACAGCAATTTTTATTGTAGTTCAACAAACAAATGTAACTAATCATCCAAATTTTGAAGAAAAAATAATAAAATTTAGACAGCTAACCTTTCAAAGCCATATCACCAGCCTTTTTAGATGTTAAAAAAGCAATATGTCTCATTAGGAATTGTCTAGGACCAAAATATATCTTAGGAACAGAAGTATTTTTTTGTCCTTGCACAAGAGTATAAGCACTCTATCAAAAATATTAGTACAAAACTATTTAATAACAAATGAAACACACGTGCTGTCACAAAGATGTCTAGAAACTAGACAATTCATCCCACTCAAACACCAGTACTTCTTGCTCAAAGAAAGAATAAAGAAACAATTCCATATTTAAGGCTCAACCAAATATTGAGCATTGCAATGCTCCTCTCCTGAGCTGAATCAAGTACAGCAGTAGAACATCTTTCCATCTTCAAAAGGCATTACCCATAATGAATACATCCTCCTTACCATTCATGACACCATCCATCAAGTCAACTTGCAGGTCTGGAAGACTGAATTCAGATTACCTGTAACAGTAATTACCTGTCTTCTGATTTAGAAGATACTCTTGTTCAATTTGATAGCTACATCTGAAAGGTGCTAAAAAGAGATTTTTACTTATGTGCAAAGTTGGAATCATTTTTTCTGAAGAGCTACCAAGAAAAAGCTGGAAGGTGACTTGCAATACAATCACTTCCTGCTCCCTTCTGTCCATGAAATATACAAGAAGAAACAAGTGACAAGATAAATAAATGTGTGAGGCTGGACTTTGAAAGACTGAGGAGATCTATGCCAATACACCGCTACTGCAAATAGAAAGTAGAAGGTACTAAGACCTCTACAATTAAGGAAACTTTTCCAGTTTTGTCAGTACTATTTAAAACCACCGTTGAACTTGGAACCTGCAACTTAAGTCTAACTTTCCTGGAATTAAAAATAAGAATTACTTTCTGGAGAGCAAAAGAAGGGAGCAGGGGACACCCTAAACTATCAGAGGAAAGACAGAGAAGAGACAGATCTGCCAGACCAAAATGTAAGAAAAAAAAAAAAAAGGTAATATTTTCTGGTTTCTGTACCACATGCATACCAACTAAGCACTCTACTGAGGAGTTCCATCTTTGCCTTTAAATCTGTGTCCAACGACAAGACTCCTTGCCACAGGAGCACTAGTTTCTGTCCATACTTTTTTCCATAAGTCAGGACAAAATAACCAAAGGCAAAAAATGGGGAGGGGGTGCCCCACATCCTAATCTTTACAGTCATCATTGAGCTGTGGTTTCAAAAAGAGAAAGTGGATGTTCAGAAAAATCTTACTTCCAATGCCAAACAGCTGACCACACTCTTAATATCGTTTTTCTGGAAGCCAAAAGGCCTATTACGCCTCTTATTTTAAAATGGAGGATTTTTGTTCCTTGCTCTTCAGGAATCAAAAATACAACCTGTTTTTTCTTTCTATAGTAGCTAAACTGCCCCATGCACACACTTGGAAAAACTGATGACACAAGCTATGCTGTCATCTCTAATGGAACCACCAAAGCATTTCTAAAATAAACAGCTTTTAGAATACACATTGGTCTTGGTTAGGATAAATTATAATGTAATTTTGTTCTACTTTTTCCTAATTATTTTACAAAACACATATGTTTGCAGGTTCAATATTCTAAAATAGATCTCGTGGCATTCTGTGCTGGTTTCTCTTCTAAATACAGTAGCTTCTGAAATGTGTGACACACTTCTCTGCTGTTGATTAATACAAACCCAAAAGGGAGTGGATGTGGATGTGTGGGGAAACACAGAGGAATGACTTTTTAAAGGCTCCACAATTTTCCATAGCCCAAGGCACAGCTCTCTGCATGTTTTAAGAAAAACCTTTTACTGAAAAAAAAAAAAAAAAAGAAAAAGAAAGAAAGAAAAAGAAAAAAAGTAGTGCTTGGCAAGCCTTTTCAGCATACTGCACATACGACATATGACATGGGATGCAGCTTGTGCCTTCTTTTTGCTTTGGAACTACAGGGGAGTTCATTACAGAGGATTCTTCACATCTTCATAGTAATCACAGAAAAACACAGTGAGTTACTGAACAGTGTATCCCATCTCTGTTCCTGAGAGAAAGCATATGTCCAATTTCCAGAAAGCATCTTTTGGTAGGCAGCAGCTCTTGAAAGAGCACAGCACTGGAAAAAGAGTATTAGCTTATGAAATAAGTATATTTGCTTACATGTTTAAAATATGTTCAACTTAACACATCAACACTTCAGAAGAGTTAAATGTATACCAGTACAGAGGTGTATTAGAAAGACAGAAGATACACCAAAATTAAATTTTCTCACAAGGGCTTCAAAAACCATGCTCATCCCTTTGCATGTGAACAGAAGATGGAACATAGGGGTGGCAGAAGCAGAACCAAAAGATGCATAAACGCAGAAACACCGATTACAGTTTAAGAGACAGATCTTCTGCTGCTAGGGAACAGATAGAAAGGAGCTAATACTAAAAGGAAAAAAAAAATCACAAGAGAGTGGAAGCAACAGAACTGAAGTTGAGAGGTTTAAAAACATTCCATGTGCAAGGAAGTATTTCAGAGGGAATGCTAGTCCCACAACTACGATCATGAGCAGACCAAGAAAAAAGCAACAGATCATAACCAACCCCTGACAGGGAGACCCTACCTTAAAGGGTAAGGTCTTAGAACTAAAGAAAGGACAGAAATGGTCACTCACGCACTAGGCTGTAGCAGCATTGAAATTTTTCACCATAGTTTGAGCTAATAGCCTAGATAGTAGCTGCATGTTGCAAAGAACATGTTTTCCAGAACTGTCAAGAAGATAGGATCATTTAATTAGTGTATGCCATAAATCAAACCAAAGAAAGGAAACTACTTGCTGCTGCTGCAGAGACAGTGTCTTTGCAAAATGCATATGCTTTGAAGTACATTCTGTTAACATTATACTCCTTGAAACTTTCTGAGAGCAGCAAGCCCTGGGCACTCTTTGCAAGCCCAACTACAGATCCAAACATTCAGGACAAGACAGGTAAGTTTCAACAGTTTTCAGTCCTGAAAACTTCCAGTTTCTTTTTGCTCTAAGATTTTAGCCAAAAGCTACAAAACAAAGGGGTATATATATACAGCCAGTCAGGCAATGTTTTGAAGAACATCATTTGGAGATAGACAATCTTCCTCCTCAGATTATGGCTCTTGGGAGTTCGACCAGCAGCAGCAACTTCAGAAGAGCTCCTAGTACTCAAGGTTATAGGATTGCTAGCCTGAAACAAGTTCAGGAGCTGTGTTGACTAGAAGTTTAGAGGCAGTTTAAAAACACATTGTCTAATATATGTTAATTAATACTATTTTTAAATGCAACAGCATCTAGTATTAAAGATGGCAAAGGTAGCAACATTAAAAAAAATCTTGGATCTGTTTAGAGGATCCAGCTTCTAAAAAAAAGAAAGAGGAGGTATTGGTTCTTAAATCAAGAAGATATTTATTAAATGTCTGAATTACATTCTGCAACTTCACAGATTTCAGAGATAGAAGTAACCACAAGCTTAATGAAATGAGCCTTCAGATCATCTGGTCTGGATAAACAGGTATAATGATACAAGGACTGAACACAAAATTTGACCAGGGCATTCCTTACACAGCTGACTTCCTTCTTTAATTTATTAACTATTTCTTAGTTCAGCCTGCCACAGAAAATACTTAATAAAAGTGTATCACTCATGAAGACACACTTAGGCATGCACCACAACACTGTTACTGCCCTTTCTTCAAGTTCTGAGGCAACTTTTGTTATGCTGTCAATTACAAACGTTTTAAAAATGCATCAGTGCTTATAGTCTCAAAATCTCACTATGTTGATCTGCAAAATAGCTCTCCTCTGTTTCAAAAACTGCTTAGAAAGTGAATGGCCTGGCTTTCTGTCATGGATTAGATTCAGCAGTTGCTAAACTGAGGCCTTATAACCCACCCGTCCCAGGAAGCAGCACAGCAAACACTTCAGACATTCTCTCTTCCCCAACGGGAGATCCTTGTCTTCTACTGAACATCTCATGATTCGAGAAGTAGGGAAAAGTGGCAGGAAAACACCAAAAAGCTATGTCCTGCCTTTAAAGAAGTTTCCTTCATTTTCTTTAACTGGGAAAGGGAGTTGTGGCAGACAGAAGAGGAATTGCAAAAGGTCCACTACCAACAGCTGCTTCTAAAAAAGGAGCTCTGAGGAACTGCTCAGAATATGCTCAGATTTCTTCTGACAAAGCCTTCTCCCTTCGGAACTGCTGTGAGTATGGAGGAAGAAGCCAAAAGGCCTGGAAAGAGGCTCCATTCCTATTCCTCCTGAACTTTCCCTAAGGACTTTCCGAGCTTGGAGATGGAAAACTGGACTTTAAACATGAATGTGGGATCATGAACAGAGGAGGAATTGCCAATTCACCAAAAAAAAAGGATTATAAAGATGTGCTTGCCCTACTGTGATGGATGAAAAGTAGAAAACTCAACATGTTCTAGCTGAATGGAGTAGTGAGGCCCCCATGGGAGAGACTACAGCTCTGCCAATGGCCTTAAATCCAAATATTTGTCCTGGAAGTCCTCTCTCTGTCCTAATGGTTCATGGGAGCAACTGTAAAATTAACTTGTGGAATTCACTGAATACTAACTTAGAGGAACATTAGCTTATAAATTTCAGTGTACAATAAAAGGGAATAAAACTGTGAATAAAAGTTTTGCCTATAACCAAAACTCGCCTGGTTATTCAAAGAAAGATTTTCTGTGCCTAAAAGCAGCATTTGACAGCAAAAATGCTCAGCCAAGAGGAATAAACACATGTGGCATTCACTTTTTATTCAGTATAATATGAAGCCAGATGCTCTAGCTGATAGACAAGAAGGTAGGGAGGAATTAAGTCATATTTTTAACTTTAAAAGTAAGAACAGCTTAATTTCAGTCATTTGTGAGTCCAGCAGTGAGCATAACCTCTTGGAAGAAGAATAGTTTGTATTTCGGCTCAGCCAAATAGTGCTATAACAGCTGCTTAGAAATGGGCGCTGTGCACTTTGTTAGCTGTGGCGCAAGGGACCCAAATCTTTACAACAGAGTACTGGCTCTGTTGCAAATACCGCGGCTATGTACATTCATTTAAGCAATCCTAGTGGTATGTACTTCAGTGAGAGCTGAAGCACAGCTCCACATTTTCAATGAATTGCTGACAAAATATTTTTTCTACAGTCCAGCCAGAGAGGCGTCCAAACCTTAGCTTTGACTTAATAATGAATTATTTCAAACCAGAAAGATCATATGCAATGACAAAACCGGACACCAAAGCAAGAGCAGCAATACTACAGAGTCCAAACTTATTCTAAACATATACTCAAAGCAACAATAACTATGTCTGTCCTTCACACACACGTTGCTTTCTTACCTCCTCCTCTGCACCAAGCAGACCAAAAATATTACATATATAAATATCATAATTTCTTTCAGGATGGAAATAACAGAGTATTAGAAGAACAAATGATGTGATGATCAAGAAACACATAGGAACAGGTACAAGATGAATCACAAAAAGGCTCTAGAGCTACAGAGAAAAATCAGCTTCTTTCTAGTAAGGAATTATCCTTTTCACTTTCAAAGTAATGCTGTTTGAATACCTATTCAATGCTTGTTAGTGCATTGTTGCAATAACTTTTTTGTTTAGATTTTGCACTTGTGAATGCACTTTACCTATGTTGACTTGAAAACAGTGCCAACATTATTAAAAGATTTCCATTTATAATTCAGTTCAAGATGATGTTATAAAATGCCAAGAAACTTATACTACAAACGCATTAGTTTTTCTTTCAGTTGGGAAAACTGATAATAAGCTTTGAGACTTAACTAGACAACATTTAAGTACTAGGAAAAACCCCATTCGTACTATTTACTTAATGCCTGGAAGATATTAGATGCTGTTTTTTGTATATGCCCTGTACGAGGAACTCCGCATTCTGACAGCAATTAAGAGAGCAAACATTCTGCAACTGCCTTATGGCAGGACTAGGATTACTCTTTTCTACCCATCTCTTTTCCTTCAACACAGTCTTCTATCCTGTATAGAAGTTTGCCCCTTTTTAATTTCCAGATTTTTCTGAAAAGTGACCCTTTCCCGCCCACAAACATCCATAAAGGATGTAAGGCATTTTCACTGTAACATCAACAGAATGCACTTCAGACTAGAAAGATCAGGGAACTCGATACTTGGCATTTATTCTGATGATGTGTTTATTCTCCAATTACCTTCAAAATATAAATTTAACACCATGACAACATCTTCCAGCTTTCCCTGGCTTTCATATGTCAGTCAAAACAGATTTCAGCATATCTTCAATACACAGGGAAAATGAAGCATAATCAAGATAATGATCTGAAAAGCAATATTTCACATGTTTATATTGACAGATGCCACAACTAAAGACTCACTTTGTCACTTCTGAAATAGAAGTCTGATTGCCTGACCCTGAAACTTTGCTTTCTGAAAACTAGTTATGTCCCAAGCAAATTGACCTGGTTATATAAAAAGCCCAGCCACAAACAAATTTTGAAGTAATTCTTTTTCAGTACAAAAGCAAACTATTAGGTGACATTTACTTTTCATTCAATCATCTTAATTCTGTTTAGAGACTTTCTAAATAACTAGTAAAACCCCAACAATTCTTCCTAAATAAATTTTGAATTTAAACACGACCTTCAAAAGAATTCTACAAAAACATACAAACTATCCTTTTTTTCCCCATCATATAACAATTAAATGAATGTGTATCCTTGGTGATGCAGGGGAGAACTTTTCTCAAATGCATAACTGACAACAGTATTTACAGGAATGGCCATTAGCAAAACATATAAAAACTCAACGGAATAATACCAGTGATTAGGTGCTTTTAAAGTATGAGAATGAAATGTGCAAGATTCACAAACAAAACGCGTTCTGTGTTTTGGTATAAAAATGACAGCATGTTGCACTAGACAAAAGATGTTAAAAAATTAAAAAAAAAAAAAGAAAAACCCCTACACTTTAAGTAGTACTCACAAGCATTAGTCACAAAGGTCTTCCTAGCATGACCCAGTAATCAAACACTGTAAGACTATATTCTGCATTTACTTTATTTAAAAAATCTCCAAAAACCAGCACGCAAGTATAAATTAGTTTGCATTCTAGAAATCTGTTTCATTAAAAAAGACCATGATTTTAAGACTTGTTTATATCCTCAACAAAAATATAGTCTTATTTTAGCAGAAATCAAAACAGTCAGTGAATGCATAATGAAAATTATCTCTGCACCAAATTACTAACTTCTAAATAGACCTTAATTTATTACTTAGCAGTGTCACAAACTTAGACATTTTAATACAAAGATTTACATTAGAAAAACACTTAAAGGTATGTGTGAGGGGGAGCCAGGAACCTAACAATACATACGACCACTCAGTCTCCAACTGCTCTTTGTAGACTTTCAGGACATGGAGAGTCACAGTCAAGTTCCCCAGATCCAGGAGTTCTCTCACTTTCTCTGAATTAAGGCAGTTGAACAGGACCATACAACAATAGGTAACAATTTTCTGATCATCGTATGTCAGGCACGTCCTTCAAGAGAAAATAAGGAGTTAAGAGAGAATAAGTAAAAACTGAGTGAGGAAAAACAAGACTATCGGCATTCAGCTTGTTGAGTTCTTCTTTGCTGACTTTCAGAGAATCATGAGTTTGTCATTGCCTAAGAGGGACAGAAGTCAACTGCTTCTATCATCATAAGGTCTTTCTACACCCAGTGCTGACATGTGGACTCCAAGAAACACACACAGAATGAGTATCAAACCGAATGAATGTGCCTTTGTTACTAGCTCAGTACGAAAAATGGTGCCAAACACATAAGACTTTCATGCGTCTGCACAAAATTGTTTATGCAATATGTCATTACACACAAGTCATCAAACCTCGAGGAAGATAGTCTGGTGAGCTTAGGTGGCGGGCAAAAGGATCGGAAGACACAAAGATTGAGTCACTTTTGCAGATTGCATCTGATCCACAAATACTGACAGGTCTGCACAGCAGCAAAGTGAATAAGGGACAAGGTGTGTTCTTGGAAATCAGTATAAATACTTGAAAATATCTCTGAAATAAAGCTTATGTTTAAAGTTCAACATTTGACACAGAGTTTTCTTCCAGTTTCTGTTATATGAAACCAATTTACTGTCAGCTTAGAACAAACGCGTTTTTAAAGGTCCTGACTAACAAAAAAAACATCTACAGGATATGGTCTCAACCGTCCCATTCTCCCCAAAGTTATTTTTCAAACCTTCATGGTGCTAGTAGAGGCACAACTACCATGTACAAAAGATTTGAATAAAACCACAGAAATTACATTATTAAAAAAACCCTCATCCATGCTTACAAGAAGAGATCTGGGAAAGCACACTTCCAAATGCTATTCTGGGAATCTCCGTTTCCTGCAGCAACGTTTCCAAGAAACTGGAGGCTACAACGAAGAGCTGAAAAAGAAAAAAAAACCCAGAAAATATATTAATAGGAATTCAAAGAAACACTAATAAATTTCATATATAAGACAAACTGTTCAACATTACAGCTATACGCTACAGAATCCATCTCAAGCTTTGAGTGCAGTATTTCACTGCTACTGTACACAAAAATTTGCATTTTCTCTTCTAATATAAATAATTTTATAAAGTCATCTAGAATGATACCCACAACAAATCACTTTTTTTTCCTCAGTTACACTTATATGAATATCGAACAGGTTATCAGTGATTAATAAGAACTCATCAACTCTGCCAAGGTTTAAGATGGGTTCAAATCAATGAAAGGCTGGAGCTACCTACAATTAGCACAACCTGAAGCAGCCCCACACTGAACAACCACATGGCATTGGCCACTTTGCCTCTTCCAGATCTGAGGTGGCTTCCTTCCTTGGATTATACTAATGTAAACAGGCCGCCTGTCATCACCTCAACTCTGCAGAAGCAGCTCTGCCTGCTACCAAGAGAGCTCCCCAGGCACCCTCACTAGGCTGGCCAGAGACAGCTCGAAAATTTTGTTGCAAGAGAACTGAATCTGTTCCTTGCCACCCACATTAAATTTGATTTAGCTGGACAATCATTATATACTATGACGATGTGCTCAATACATTCTGATTTCTATCCCAGAAAAATTAAAGCCAGTACTCCAAGTAACTTGGTCTCCAATTTTAATGCTGAATTTAATATGGCAGATTTCTACTATAACTACAAAGGCTTTATTCCAGCCTCCTCTCAATATAGACTTAAAATAAGGGAAGACGATATTTCGTCATACAGGTTAATTTCCTAGAGCCCACAAAAAGATACAAATTAATGACAAACAAATGCATGAACCCACACACCTTACAAAATTAGAACACTTTTTCTGGCACAATTGACAGCACTCAATAGTCCAGCACTTATTAATAGGTTGGCAAAGAAAGTTAAAATTAAACTAACAGATAGTACAACAGCTGCCTATTACAAATGGAGGTGGCTGATATTGCCAGGTTCTGAAAATACAAAATTAGGTCTCTTTGAAAGGTGCTGTGCCAGCTGGCAGACAGATTTCCTACAGAGCTCTGTGCATACATCCTCTTGGGAACAATAAGAAAGCAAATCTAAAACAAGGTCACTTGGGCTCAGGGAACAGTAAGTTTTTTTTCCATATACATTTTTTAAGTCCAAAATATATATATGTCCTCTCTACACTGCATTTTGAATAATCTTCTCCTTTATGCTTCAGTTCCTAAGATCTGTTTTCTTTCCCTGCACACCTGCACTTTTTTATTGTTTTCTGCCCATCATTATCCTTCTGCTTCTCCCGTCTATCTGGTTCCCACCCTGCTGACACAGAATTTTTCTGAAGGACAGCAAGCATGGGCATGCTACTTTTCTAGCAGATATTTCATGGAAACACTTCCCTGCTAGGAAAAAAAAAAAAGGGGGAGAGTAAATCCTAGGAACAGGATATTATTTCTCTTGGTGAACTCCCTACCTGCTATGAGAAAGATCTCTCAAAGAGACAAAGTTCGTTGATTATACTCCGATCTTTATTTGAAATTTGCTTGACCCTTTTCAGCTATCAATTACACTTAGGTTGTTTAAGCTATGAAAAAAATACTACACATTTGCAGCACAAAAATAAATATCTACAAGTTCTCCATTAATCACACACTGGGGTCTTAATACTTGTGGAAGCAATCAACACTATACTTGTCTGGTTGTGATGTCTTGAACAAGTATGATGGATCCAGGAAAAGGTTACGATTTTGTGGATGTACCATGGAAAAAAAAAAGTTTAATTTGTAAGTGCTTGTTTTTAACCACTAATGTTTAACATTTTTCATTTAATTAGAGGACATAAATCAATATATGGGCAAGAAGATAATCTACAAGACAGTAGCAACTGTATCTATTCACAACTAAGCAGAAAAAGAGGATGTCTTGATAATACAACATTTCGCCATGCAAATAAACTCATGTGATGAATCTCAACAATTCAAAAGGAAGATGTGATCCTACAGACACCTGGGAACTGAGCTATGTCAGGAGTACAGATGACACACAAGACCTAGCTCACAATTTTCAATTTGTCCAACCAATTCATGTGCTCTGTCTTGAGTACAATACAACTGCTGCACCACTTCTGCAGTGCCTGAACTCCTTTTCCCTACCAAAAAAAATTTAATTTGTATTACAAAAAAACATAACTCATTTCAGAGTACTTAGTGTGATGCCAAATCAGTTACACATACCAAATACAGTTTGTGTACTGGAGCATGAATAATCATGTTTTGGCTTCTGTAATCACAGATCTACCTTTCAGAAGCCAGATCTGTTTGGAGCTGATGGGATTCACCTGACTAAATTGAACAACAAGCTGGTCACACTTACAGGGCAAGACCACACCTGGAGTACTGTGTCCAGCTCTAGGGTCCCCAGTACAAGGACATGGACCTGTTAGAGCTTTTGCCAGAGGATGCCATGAAGATGATCAGAGGGCTGGAACACCTCTCCTATGAAGACAGGCTGTGAGAGTTGGGGTTGTTCAGCCTGGAGAAGTTTCCAGGTAGACCTTATTGCAGACTTTCAATATATAAAGGGGACTTATAAAAATGATGGAGATGGACTTTTTACCAGGGCCTGTAGAGACAGGACAAGGAGAAACAGTTTTAAACTGAAAAAGGGTAAGTTTAGATTGGCTACAAGTAAGGTATTTTTTATTATGAAGGTGGTGAGACATTGGAACAGGCTGCTCAGTGAGGTGGTAGATGCCCCATCATTGTGAGCGTTCAAGACCACGTTGGATGGGGCTTTGAGCGACCTGGTTCAGTGGAAGGTGTCCCTGCTCATGGCTGGGGGTTGGAACTAGATGATCTTTAAAGGTCCCTTCCAACCCAAACCATGCTATGATTCTATGTATCATGGTCCAGTAATCACAGATGGAAAGCCAATAACGAAGAGGGGCAAACACAAAAGTGATTGAAAATTGATCCTCATGGGCCCCTTACAACTTGAGATATTCTATGATTCTATGAAAAGTTATTAGAGCACCACCACTGGACAGGCTCTTCACAGCATGTTCTGTGAAACACATGACAGTACTATATGGCATAACCATATGGTTATGCTAAAACAAACACCCCCCCCCCCCCAACACACACGCACAAACAAACAAAACCCCACAAACCCATAAGAGCACCTGGCAGTCTTGCAGTATGCACATATCTCATATGGAGTGTTTCTCTCCAAAGACGATTCCATACAAAACATACTAGCCTAGCACCAAGCTACTAAGTGATAGTGCATTTTGATACGAGCATAGAAAATCTATAGTTTTGTATTTACGCTTTAAAAAAGAAACCTCAAAAAAAAAATCCAACTAGAGCTGTTCATTCACAGCAGGGTATGCATGTGTTAAAAATGCAAATGCTCCAATAAAAGTATTGCATTCCCAACCACGGAAGTCTCTTCTTAACATTCAATTTCCACATTTCTCCCTTTTGTTTTACCTCTATTGGACTTGACAGCTGTAGCATATGATTCAACTAAGCTTAGAAACCTGTAGAATACAGATACTGCTTTTCTCCTCTCCAGCAATTTTGCTGTCCTTACAGCAACAGCAAGAAAATTTAGAAGCCAATTAAGACAGACTTTAGAAGCTGATTAAGACAGGCTTCATTGCACAGTATACCAGCTGAAGCCATTTTGCCATCCATTCAATATGCCATGTGCTTTCTGAAAATGGAAAGAAAAGACAGCAGGACTATTTCACGTTTCCCCTGAAAACTTACAGGTCTTTATGAAACTAAAAATAATTGTCAACCACTCTTTCCAGCTGCATTAACTAGTATTTGGGAAATCTTACTCATAACAATTATAAAAACTTATGTCTTTTCCATAGGACTGATTTATTTAACATCTTAAGTTCATTCCCTAGCTGTTGGTATCTATAAGCACTGCCTTTAACAAATAATTCCGTAGCTTTCGGCACAGCTAAATTTTAATTAAAAAGAAAAATGTTACACTGTGTGTGGTCAACAAGACTATTTTTAACCTGATGGTCAACCACTGTGAAATTACATGTACTAAGATGTAACTTGTGATACACTGATCAACCTTAGAGCAGAAGAAATTTTTCCCCCCATTGAGATTTCAATGGTTCCTGTAAAAGCAGGATGTTCTTTAGTAAATGCAAATACTCAGATTACATGTTGCTTTCATAACCAGCCTACAGTGGGTTATGGTGAATTTTCTAGGTTCTACAAAAACAACCGCTTTATACAACAGGGCAACACATAAAGGAGAAACACTCTCTTCCTGATGAGTTTTGGTAACTAAATGTTTGTCTACATGTAAACTGATCTTTTAGAGTCACTAAAAGCCACCCATGCAAAAGATGACACAGCTGCTATTGCTTTCTGGTCCTCCACAAAGATGGCTCAAATGCGTTCCCGCAGTTCAGTACCTTCAAGATCGCAGCTTCACTTGTTCCTTTCAGTCTCTTATGATCACACAGTAACTGAACCACGCTCAAGCGCACACTTTTCATTTGACAATTCTATTGCAGTACTGCCCAGACGGTTGGCAGGACACACATGAGCCTTGCATAGGCCTGGTCCTACGTCATGCTCCTCCCGAAGATGTAATTTCATGCAGTGTCATTTGCAGAATCAGACTGTGTATTACACTCTAACTTAAATCCTTGAAGTTAGTAGGACAAAGACTTCAAGCATTATGATTTAAAAATGCAATACATTGTTTCCTTCTGCTCAGCATGGTTAAGTGATACTATTTAAAAAAAAATTTAAAAAGATCAATAAAGTTCCAACACTAAAGCTAGAAGAGTTTATTGCTGGTAAGTCCCTACCAACAAGAATAACTGTAATTTCTCCCCCCAGTATCTTTCCTGGTTAGATTGTTACACTCAACCATTATGCTATATTTTACTGTAGTGTATATTATTTAAATGTTTATATTCATAAACACTTTTATGTCTTCCTTACAGAACATGAGTTTTTTCCTAGTGGATAATCAGACTTACCTTTCAAATTCCTACTACAATTTCTCTAGTCAAGAACAGGAGCCCAGGAACTTGCTCACCAGTCACCTTGAAAAACCTTGACCTCAGCTGCAGAGGCTTACAACAGTCATAGGAGATTTCCATTTCTCTTATTTGGGGCAGCACAGAAAGAGTTATAAGTACAATCCTTTGCCTTTACTGGAGTTACACAGAGATATAAAACAAATCCAGTCAAAGCATGTATGAAGCTGTACAACATCACTTATCAGACTGCAAACATAAGGCTAGCAAACTTGCATATCTCTCTTTAATGCTTTGGTAACCATTAACTGTGAATGAAAGATATAGCTGGTGTGCCCCCCTCTACACTGGGGGCGTGCACAAAGGTTTACAACTACTGAGACCAAATCACAGCCTCCTGACAGCCTGTACACCTTAAAGCTGTCTGTGAGCTTTGCCAATCTAAATTGTGGACCGCCAGCCATTATACAGACCACCAGCCACTAGAGAGACCACCTTTGGTTGTTTGTAAACAATGGCAGAATGTTTTGTGATATATTGCTATCCACGGTAAAATAAAACATTCAACTCAGCATAAGGTGTAGACCTCTATAGCTATGAAACGTTAGTTACAACCACTATCATCCGGTCACTGACTTGTTTCCTTGTGGCTGCAAGTTAAAGCAACTTCCAGTCATAAAAAGAGTTATTTGCCTCTTCACCACCATGAATCATACCACAACTACTGATGAAAATGTATTTTCCTTGGAAAACAGTCTGTCTAGACTACTCGAATGTACAATACATATATGGGCTGTGTCATTTAAAGTTATTAAAACAGTGCTTAGTATTTTATTTCTGTAAATAAAATGAACGTCTAGCTACTGATTATATTTCCGCCTTGATCATACTGCACTTGCTGCAGTGCAGACTAGTAACCCATTTTTTACCATCTGTGGAACAGCAAGAATGTTGTGTTTAATAAGTTTCTGTTCCCACTCCTCATCTCCTCTGCCTCCAAAAGAAAGTAACACTCTTAATTATTTTTCTTTCCTTTCAGAAATGCCAAGGAGAATTTGACTCAAAGACAAGAAAAATGCCCACCACACTATTAAAAATGTGGAGTTACAAGTGAATTAGAAGAGAGCTGAAAGAAACCATCAGACCGTTCATCAAAGTAGCCTCTGATGCAAATTAAATTCTAATAGGATCTCATAACGGTAGATTAAAAAAAAATATATATATTTGTGCGTTTATTAGGAAAGAATCAGTTTGACAGCCCACTGCCTGACATGGGATCAGTTTCATAGTGATATCGATTCATACAGCAGTAGCAATGTTTATTAAATACAGCTAGCAGGCCTGTTCTCTTTATCTTCTGGTATTTTAATTGCATCATTTTATTCTTAGAAAGTAAACACCATAAGTGTGTTCACATCCTTAATAAATTATCTATTAAAGTCTAAAGGCATAATAAATGGGGCTACTGTTATATCCCCACAAGCAGCAAAAACACATGCCTGAGATTATTCTCCTATGTGAAGTAAAACACATGTAAATGGTTGCAGATTTGGGAACTGCACTTATAAGCTTCCTGCATGTGTTAGGATGTAAAATCTTTTTCTTCAATCAACCTAAAAGTTGAGGCTAAATCTAACAGACAATGTCTCTTTAAAGACACAGCTCTAGCAAAATCAGCAAGTTTGAAGTACTGGGGAGTCTCAACCTGGACTTAAACCATGCCAGGAAACCAAGAAAAATAACAGAAGGGACTGGCCACCCACTACGTGTTATTCGTGGTATCTAACCATATGACAGACTACTACATGATACTTTGTCCAGGTCTAAAAAAGAAAAAAAAGAAGTTATTAACATGTAAAACACTAACCAAGATTATAGCAAATTTCTCCAATTATATCTGATGATGGTATATTGTGGCTGTTGTTTCATTTCAACCAAAATTTCCACTGAAGTGCTTATATTTTCCCTAGAAAAGCTAAATTATCTTTTTCTGGAAATCTGTGGAAAGGATATCAGACCTTTTTTTTTTTTTTCCCCTTGGACCATTTATATTCTGTATCCAGCTAATAATGGATCACAGTCCTTTTGCAATAGACAAATAAACTTACATTTAGTATTTTTACTTGCACATCCGCATTAATCCAGAGCAACAGCTTTAGTGTCTGTGGTTTGGGACATTACCATTTGTTTTTATTTATTTTTTATATCTATAAAGGCAGCTTGCCTCTTCTCATTATCTTGTTACGGTCCTTTCCATACTACATGTGATGTATATCCAGAGTGTGGAAGAAAGGAAAAGACCTGAATGTCTCCTGGTATAAATCTTGTAACTTTTCCTTTCTACATTGGCAATATTCCCTAGAATTCTCACTGAAAAGTGAAGGATAGGCACAAGGCATTTCTCTCCCAGTCCATACCTGCTAGCAAAAAGGATACTGCAGAATGGAAAAAAAAGAGTCTTGTAGCCTGTGTTTGGAATGCCCCAGTTAGATAGTCCCTTTTCCATCAGAACAATGCTCATGCAACTGGAGAATCTGAAAGTTGTGTCACGGCAATGATAACCAAAAGGCTGGAAGAATGCCATAGCAGACATTTACATAATTATAACTGCCTAGATTTCGATCCAAACAAGCAACAGTTTATCCGAAAAGAAGCAGATGCCTCACATTATTCTCTTTGCCTGGATCTTCCTCCAGTTCCTTTCCACTCCCTTCTATCTTCACTTTCTCTGGGGGAAGAACCACAGCACTCTTGGGCCTCTGTGGTAGACTCTTTAGTAGAAGCATTTTCTCTTGGTACGTGTGAAAATAGCTAAATTTCTTCTCCCTAGATTAAATTTAGGATGTTCTGTCTTTAGGAAACTCTCCGCATTAAAAGGTTTGTTTGACCCACTCTTTCCACCTTGATCTCACGATCCTGACGCCACTGCTGGGGAAAAAAAAAAACAAACTAGAACATAACAAGAACATAATCTAATCTTTACAATTATTTGTCCTTTATCTCTTCTCTTACACCACACCCATAAGACAGAAAAGAAGCATGCGACCTGCACTATATTATTGCAAATAAACACAGGATCTATTACCGACAGTAAATAATTGGCAAACCTGATTGATACCTGCCCTTTTCTGGCCAAAGCCTAGCAGCAAGTTATGAGATACAGACTGGTTTCTCTTCCTGCCTTTGATGTAGAGGAAAGACAGAAACAGCCACCAAGCAGCTGCTGCAAGGGAAGATGAAGGCATGATGGCTCTGCCCACACCAGAGCTGCCCTATGCAGCTGCCGATTCAGCACACAATGTCAGAGCAAAGTAAAAACACTACAGCCTTCACATCAAAAGAAAAAGACAGGGAACAGTAATTTTTTTTTTCACCACACCTTTGCAGTCCACCAATGGTGACCATCTTAAATCTACATGTATTGCAGCAAGTTTTGATTCACATATGTTTATGTAGATTAGAAACCTGCCTTGTTACGAGTCTTGTTGACATTATTTGCTGGTAGAGTAGGGGACAGTAAAGAGTAAGGAAGGAAGGAAGGAAGGAAAGGGCTTACAGAACACTGTATTTAAAGGTCCACAGAAATATAGGCATTACTGTTCATGTCAAGCCTCAACCAAAGTAACCAGAAGACATTCTAATTAAATAGACATCAGCAAACTCTCATTTCCTTTGTGCTCCAAGTGGATATCAGTCCACATTATAAAACCACTATGCATATGTCATAAATCAGCAGCATCTTGGCAGGCTGTACTAGAAAGCCTCCAAATCACAAGAGCAGGAAAAAAACAAAGCAGCTGTACACACTGCCTAAAACCAGTACCAGCAGTGAGAAAAAACAAACCTACAAGGCAGCCCGCTGACCTACTAACTGTTGTAACTTAAGGATATTAGCTCAGGTTACTCTTCTCCTAGAACTAACAAAATTATTTATATGGTCTCTGAGACAGTCATTGCTTGTCTCCCAGTCCAGCAATCAAAAAATTTCTCCATTAGAAAGGGCAGTTTTGATCAGCAGTGCTGTTGTAAAACACCAGGTTTCTGTCACTATTTGGAAGTCTGCTTCCAATGCCATCCATGTCAATAGCATCACACAGGTGAACTTCACTAGGCAGGATCTCGCCTGTAGTTCAAACTGTACCTCAACAAGCCACTGCAATGATACACTTTTATACTCACAGTCTATGGTAAATGAAGTAATTCAGGTCAGCACAGCTTAAATCAGTCAGAAGCAATAGGACTCAAGGAGAGAACCAAGACAAAGGTAGCAAAAAAAACCCACTATCAAGAACCACTGGATTCAAGCTCAGCAGGACATTTAGACCAGAGTTAGGAAAAGTTTTTTAAATAAGAGGGGAGGTTTCCACAGGACGAACATGGAATAAACTGAGCAAGCTGGAGTTTATTCAGACACAAGATCCTACAACTACCATTGTCTGTGGTATCAAGGGTCTAGTAATGATGATTCAGGCCCTGTTGGAAGTTTGAAGCCCCACTCTTTCCTCCTTTTTCTAACCCCCAGTAAGACAAGAAGATATTACATTTAAATAGTGTCCCCGGTCCTAAAGCTGCCCTTCTTCACCAAATCTGAACTTGCATGTGTAAAGTATCCGTATTAATACCAGAAGTGAGAGCCAAGCCATGTGCATGAACATAGATGCATCAGGCTGAAAACAATGTTAACACTGGCATTCACTCAAAATGACAGTTACTGTTGTATCACAACAATATAGTTTACTGCATTAACCAGGCAGGGGACAGTTAGTTGTGCCTGTGCGCACTGCACAAGATTAAACATGTGAGAATTTCAGTGCATGAAGCAAGAGTAAACCATTGCAGACAGGGACAACACTATACACACAAGAACTAAAGAGAATTCAGTGTTTGCTAACTCAGGACAATTCATCAGTTTGACCTGTTTTAGTCCAAGTTTGGCTCTTTTCTTTCTGTGAACAGCTGAAAGAGGTATAAAAGTTGGCTCTCTATTTTGCAGCTTCTGAAAAAAAGGCCAAAGAATAAAGACCTGGAACAATGACCTGAACCAAAGCCCACCCAAGCCAGAGTTCCCACAGCATTTAATGGATTTTGGACCAAACTATGAGGACCCAAAGAACCTTCTCTCCCACAGAAGGTGGCATCAGGTTGACGTACTTAGGAAGGATGCAGCTTGAACAGCTGTAATCATTTCTATAGATGTTTTGAAAACAGACAGTTCATTAAAAAGCTGTGGCAATGTTCACCAAAACACAGCACAGACAGAGTAGTTGTAGAGTTAAAACTGCAGTATAAGTTCAGTAAAAATACTGAAGTATTTTTACATCTGGTAACTTACCATCACCCAGAAGCAAGAATGCCCAAGTCCTGCCTGCAACGTTAACTGGCAAAGGGGCAACTGTCTATTTTTTAAAACCCTCATACTTGCTTCCTAGCATAGATGTTTCCAGGAGACGCTCACAGTCACCTTTCAAAAGCGCTCAGACTCACCTTCAATTTAAAAAAAAAAAAAAAAAGTTTATGAGCTAAACACAAAGGAACCAAAAAACCCCAAACAACCCCAAATGGTATCAAGAGAACAAACCAATTACTTAAAACTTTCCTGTTTGGTAAAGTAGTAAAATGCTCTGAGCTATAATAATTAGGGGATAGCAAAACTCAAAAAAAACATAGGATTTTCTTAAGCTATGGAAACATGAAACCAAAATCCCAATACAAGTGCAAATAGCAGTTTACTTGTACCAGATAGTGTATCAACTGATTGTTAGGGCATACACTCTGCAAATGCTACACAGACCATGAAAATCCCAATATTATTTTTACAGATTGGAAAAACACAAAGGCCAAAAACAACACCAATAACTCAAATAAAAAACTCATGCTTATGTTTACATAAAAGTTTGATGAGTATAATATATTCGTCACACTCCCACAATTATTCCCCGAAAATACTATAAATATTATTTTGACAATGTAATTATAGTTTTTACTTTAACAGTGGCAGCAAAGTACTGGCACCAATCCCCCATACAAAAAGCCTAGACAGACTAAGCAAAGATCACACATGGAAAATGGCAACTCTCAAGATCAGGGCTGTCCCTTGTTTATATGGCTAAAAAAAGTCTGTTCAAATTAGCATCTGGTTTATTCAAGCTGCAAAACATAAGTACTTTAATTATGCTAGCAGTAAGCAAAAGGAAACCCCAAATACAAAAATAAATGGAAGTGCAGATTTTTAAATCCAATCCAAGCATGTTCCTTTCATGCTCCTTTTTGGGAATTAACCCCATGGACTGTGCATCCATTCAGGAACTGCTCAAGCTTTGTATTTATGGTTCAAGCTTTATAACCACTTACTCTCTCATTCCATGTAAATCAGCACGTAACATGACTCACACAACAAATCTGCAGTGTAATAACTTACAGTATTTGCTTGCCAGAAAAAAAAAAACTCAACAATAAAAATACAAAACAAAATCCCAACAAAACAGTTTGCCTCCTCCTCCAGAGATAAATATAGAGGGCACTGATGTGGGAAGAGAGGAAGGATTAACTTTTCCTTCCTTAGTCCTGTTGGTTTAAATTTAGTGGCCATTGTGTTTGAGAGTCTCCATGACACAATTTAAAAATTACATCTTATCCAGTTGTAGTCACATTACAATCAAATCCATATAACCAAGCCTGTGTTGAGACACTTGTTGTTCAAACTGCAAAGACGACTTCGGTTTATAGGCAATAAAACTTAGCAATAGTTTCTCAACTGCATTGGGCGAATTCTGGATGTTTGCTCTGCTATGATGGCTGTCTAGTAAAAAATTTACCGGTCCATCACACTTTCCAGGTATATTTTAAAATATTTATTTTCCATGTATAAAACACAAGCAGTGATTTCAAAATGAAACCATTCAGTGGAATATGATTAAAGAACTACAAAAAGTAGTGAAAGCAGAATGCAATTATTTTAAGAGAACAGAACAGAAAGATACTGAACAGGAAACAAATGAGAAGCATACAAGAGACAGACTCCCTTGGTTAACACTGGCATTTGTTAAAGAACTTTTAGGTTTCATAATCGACCACTTTGTTTCCCTTTCAACTTCTACAACATTGCTGAAAGACCAGCCATTCCAAATGCTAAGGTACAGGAAAAAAAAGTATCAGAAATAGGCCACAGATAGTTAGACTCCTATGCCAGTACGTAAGCCCTAAATGCCCCGATTTTCAAGCTAACTGGTTCTGCAAAGCTACCCTTCAGAGGCATTCTGAAAAGGTCTGAGTATCTACTTCTAGCTCATTTTCCCATTGCCAAGATACAATCTTTTTAATGAGACCAAAAGTAACAGTGCTGCTGTTGCCACTGCCTTCCAGGGAAAGAAAATAAATAGATAAATCAATAAATATTGACAAGAATCAAGAAATGACTAAGGACACATGGCTACCCATTTAAAAAAGAATAAAGGAAAATCAACATACTGTTCTTTGGTAGACTGAGCACATCACCTTCCCCTGCTTTTCCACACCCTCAAAATTAGCCAGACTCAGCTTTCCAGTACAACTCCGGGTCGCAAATGGTTGAGTGCACAACTACCAACAGGTCAGAGCAAAGAAACATGTTTGATTTCACTAAGTGAGGACAGAATTGAAAGGTTTATTTCTTCCAGCCTCTCTTGAGGAAGTAGAAATCACTTGAATCACTTAGCTGGTATTCATTTTTGCTTTCAGGAGTATTTTTGCAAACATAACAACTCAAAGCTCCCTTTTTTACTCAGATTCTCCTTCAGGGGAAAAAAAAATATTAAGCATCTGATTTTCTGTAGACTCTTGAAAATTACTTTAACAATTTTCTGAAAGGGACAAGCTACTCAATGCAGCTCCTGGAAATTTCCCATTTCTTTCCAGGGATCTCTCATAATGAAATGTCAATATGGTTTTCTAGTACTACAGGAATTCCTACATCTTACGATTCAGTGTCTTTTAAACACAGCATGCCTTCATCTTCAAGAGTTTACAAAGAAATCAAGTATCATTCTTTGCTCAGCCGTGTGCTGTTGTCCTCCTTCAGACCTCAAGAGAAAGTTTTTGCCTTGTTATTTCAAAGATAAAATCCTTCCATTCCACCTGGCTTTTGAAAGAAATAGTATCTCTGGAAATTATAGATAGCCTAGGTTCCTTACGTCCTATTTTTCAAGCACACACACCCTTATGCCTTCATATTTTTTCTCTCTCTATGAAGGAGCGATGTTGGTTTTGTTTTTACAAAGGTCTGAACTCCAATGTTACTTATTGCCATTTCATCTGCAGAGTACTTCTCTTCTGCATTGACAGATTAAAAAGTAATTTCCAACACACTTTCTTCCTAGACCACAATCAACCCAAGAACAACTGTTTTTTCATTAACTGAAAGAAAATACGCATGATAGCTGATCAGGTCCAAATCAGTTTGAATACTTAAAGAACACTAACTAAAGCTGAACCAAATTTATTATTAATGCTGCTGGCAGGCAGGCGGGAGAAAACATGAAATAATAACAATAATTAAATAAAGAAATACTGAAGAAGCTTCATTTCATTTTGGTCATCTTCACCTGAACAACATCACAGGCTTTCTCCTCTACTGCTCAAAGGTATACACATTTCTTTGTAGCTCCCTTGTAAGTACAAGGCATTTGGAGTATTTGAAAAATGTTTAAAACAAGATATTCCATATTTTCCCACACATCTTCCTTCAAGAAAGGAGCTGTGAACAGGTGTTAGACATATGATACTCATGTTGCTGAACATCCCACCAGAAAACGCTCAAGTTGCTATAATAAGCACAGTATTAAAAAAAAATCTACATAGACTCATCTTTCATCATTGCTTTTAAAGGAAAGTTCTGTGCTGAATATAGGATCTGTAACAGTTTAACTACACCTGAACACTTTTCTGAAAATTGGAAGCGAAGTCAAATTCCTGTTCAAGGATTCAAGCTTATCATTCACTATAATTTACCAAATGTTTCTGGACTTTGTAACATTAAGAGCAGCAAACAACCTAAACCTTTGTACAACAGCTGGCACATCTGGACACTAATTTTGACTGAGGTGTCCAGGACTACCCATGATATTAACATATGCTGTTAATATTCTCCCCTATTAACACATTTTTATGCAGCTTACCCTGGTTGGTTAAAACCCCCAGAAGTATTTTGGCAGATAAATACTTTTTAAGCAATTATGTTGGAATTCAAAGCACATTCTTCAGCATCAGCAATATTTTGAAGCAGTGAAAGGTTTGAGAGGATCTATTTACAAACAAAAAGATTAAAGCCCCTTCTGTCCATGATGGGGTGGAGGTGGGAAGAGATGAAAGGATCAAATGGAACACAGTCTATTGAACTTGAGCTTCCTTCAAAACAGGCATGCCCCCCCCTGCAATTAAGGAGAACCAAAGACATCTGACTTTTTCCAGATTTCAGAGATGAATCCCTAAATCCAGATCTCACACTCTGGAATCTAAAGATCCATCATCTTCACAAACCTCAACATACTTTCCCAAAGATCTGCTAGATTCTTCTGGAAAGCTTAAGATTTGCCATAGGAAACAAACAAACAAAACACAATACCAATCCCACAACCAAACCAAGACACATGCTATGAAGTGAAGGAGATCTTCTACTTGGGCTTCTGAATAGGGTATTTCCTATGTCTGCTGCAATCCCTAACACATTGAACTACCTCTTGGCTCTTAAGAGACCTGGGTCTGCTTTAAGTTCAGTCAAAGTTCATCTGGCAGCTTCATCAGCCTGCTCCTCTGACAAGTGTTCTTGATCTTTGTACCCACAGCAGGGAAAAAAAAAGCGCTATGATCAGGTACTATTTTTAAAATTAAAAAAATAACTAAACCAAAAGGGATGTGGAGAGGGTACTATGAAAAATCCATTAAATCTGTATTGTGCAGAGATTTACTTTTGTTCCTAAGACTGGAAGTAAAAATGTCACTATCTTATTAGCCATTCGTTGGAAGACTGTGGTCTCAAATCACTTAACAAAGAAATGTAACGCATGTAGCATTTCTACGTAAGTACAGTTACTGCATCTTCTTCATTCCCTATTTGAATTAATTCTGAACTGCGGGGAGGGGGACAGCATTTGTCATCTTGTCTGTCTTCCTACCAGGAATATCCAAGCTCCACAATGTAAGAGGTTAAGTACCTCCTTACACAATCACCCACTTCCTAGACTTTCAGGTGCAATTAGGGTGGAGGTGAAGTCCAGTTTTCAGATACAGACCAAGAACTGTAGCACTTGAAATTTTCTTCTACTTGACTGGGAAGTTCTAACTCTTGCAGAAATGAGGAAGAACTGCTGGAGCAATAAGCGAGCACATTTACAAGCATGTCTGACTTACCTGACACAAATCAGTCTTGATGCTGCCCAGAAGGGCTACAAATTGTTAAACACTTGTTCAGCATCATTGTCCATCAACACCCTGCACTCATCTAGCTCTTGGCTTTCGCTGTGCAACTCCTTAGAGTAGGTTCTCTTCTCCAAGTACTACAAAATATAAGTTTCTCAAGATAAATTACTACTATGTATTGTAAGTAATTATGAGAAGAGAAACTAGGCTATGGAATGCAACAAAAACTAACTTGGGAAGTAAGGAGGAAGTGTGAGGACAAAGAACTATCTGCAGCAACACTACACAGCAAAGGTCTAAGAATTTTTTTACTACATTATTGTTATTATTATTATTATTATTATTATTATTATTATTATTACAGGGATGGCTGGCTTGCAGGTGGGGTTGGACAGTCTTTATATGCTGTATGTATGAATTCACTAGCTATTTTTAAAAGCATTTGAAGCCTTAAAGAGCTATTCTAGGACAGACATACTAACTCACCTCCTGGTTTTCTGGCCCATTGCCTTAGTGGCATATCATGTACTCAAAACAACAACTTTTTCCACAGCTGGCTGGGACAAGTATATTACAAGCATACAGGAACTTACCTAACTTTTTATAGCATAAAAAAAATAAAAAGCTACCCTGAAGACTTGCAGCAGAGTTGTTACAGTAAATACACTTAAGTGAGGAGTCAAACCAACCATAACACTTAAGCCTAAGACAAAGTATTTTTAAGTTTTTCTTCTAGAGAAGATGCAAAAGAGCCTGAATTCAAGTGAATGAATCTTAGCAACAGTTTTTAATCACACCATTTTGCACAGCACTGCTTTTTTATTGCTTTGATCACTCATGTTAGAAGCCGCAGTTCATCTTCTCCCTTAGAACTACCACACTGGTCCCAGTAGTGGCCAGAGAATATATACTTTATTGTATTTCTGGTTTTATCCATTACAAATTGTACTACACTGAACTTCCTACAAAAATTACCACACCACTCAGAGATTTACCAGTCGTAACAGTTACCACAGATGAGGTTAAAATAATTTTTCAGTCTGCATAATCTCTCTTCCTCATAAATACAATAACGCTGGGACTTCAAATTTATTTAGCCTACAATTATTTGCACTGGGAATTTTTCACAGATACACAAATGGAAACATCACTTAGTGCTGTTTACTCTGCAATATACCGCATTACCCCTTTATCCTTGCATTTTGTTGCTATGGAAGTAACATGAACGTATTTAAAATACCTTAAGGATATAAATGGGCACTGAGAGGGATCATCAAATCAAAGCAGCCATTTAAAAGAGGAAATGGGACACATATCCAAATGAACAACTTGAAATATTCCACGTAACACCTGATTATCTGCTAGAACAAAACACACATGCCACTCTAGCCCTGTGACTGACTTCCTACATGAAATACAAGGAGAATCAAGAAGCAGAAATGCAGTTAATAAACACAGTAACATTTAATAATTTCATGGGTTTCTTTTGTTTCAAAGGTACTATCCAAATCCAATTTAGCAATTTACCTAGCTTTTAAAAGTACAACTAATAATCCACAGTTGAATGTAACTGTTAACTTCTGAGGTATACCCCATGGAAGGACCTTAATTTTCACTTAGAACAAAGCTAATCAGATCGCTCAGCAATGAATTAGCAATGCTTATTTGTCCAGAAATCTTTGTTGTTGTACTAACATAAACAGAATATCTAAGCCATGTTTATCGAGTTGTTTCCCAATAAGATCATACAGTAGCAAACGAACCATCTATCCTGGGACAATACATCAAATTTAGTAATAATTCAAACTCATTTGTTGAATAGCTATGTAAAGTAAGTCACAAAACACTTTTTATTTAAATACTGTTAAAAACTTTCTAGTTAATGCCCTCCTTGATTTTCGGATCGTCAAAGGAGTCTGAAGCAGTTAACCAAATTAATGGATTCCACCCCCTCCTCTCTTTTTTGCTGAGAAACATTCACTGCCGCTTCTTCAGACGCCAGCAGCATGAGAACAGCGCACATGCATATGATAAACCATCAATGAGGGGTCAGCAGCCACAGGACTGAAGGGGAGACCTCAGGCCATGCACGTAACCTACACAGGGTGCATCCTGGTCACTCTCCTGCAGATGCTGGAGGCACCACCAAAAGGTGGTATTCTCAACACTGCAATTCCTGATGCTTTGAATGAGCTGAAGGTGCGAAGGCCACTTCCTCAGGACACTCTTTTGAGCCTAGTGCTGTCAAGGACCCTGGTAGGGACAACATCAGGCTGGACAAAGCCAGCATTTTAGTCCCCACCACTTACTGGTCTAGAAAGGGGTTCACCACTGTGGGTAGGACGCTCTTTCTCACCATGCCTTTCCCCAGTCTTCCCTGTACAGCCCTGTGACACAGCTTGAGAATCACTCCCATGTACTGTCAGTTCCTCCCCTTCACAGTCATTGAGCAAGCCCTCTTTTTTTGCCACCCACAGGATTTAGTTCTGGTCCTCTGACACTGAAGGACTGTACTAGCATCACCCATCCTTCCCTGGAAGGAGGATTCCAGCAACAGGTGAAGGAGAGCACATGGCCTAAGCATAATACCATCACATGTCTGAAAGGCTTCATTTTGAGCCAAAAATAGCAGCAAAAAGAAAAACAGTACCCTGGACTTCACTGTTCTTTCTCAGCTTCATAAAGGTGTTTGAGGGCAAGTTACTGTATGACAGTAGTTTCACTTGCTTTCACAAAATTATAGAAAAGCAGCAACAGGAACCCAGTAAAAACCTCATCCAAATAAAGGGAGTGAAAAGAATTAAAGGTCGCAAGAGAAACCAAATGTTTCCTACTCTCTGCAACCACAGATGGTAAAGACTGGGGTTTAATGCTCTGTATCAAGCTCCATGTGCACACACAGAGAAACGCAGCTTGTGAGTAGAATTACCAAAAATGCCTTAATAGCCAGTTAAATCAGTCTGGTAGAAACTGATAGCAACAACCACCATTAAGGACGAAGGATACTATAGTGACATTTTCTCTTCACTGCATGAAAAGAAAACAACCCATTGGTTAAAGAAATGTGAACACTATTCAAATCAGTACTTAGTTATCGGCAGATATTATCCTGAATGACCAGCAACCACAGTACAGAAATTAATATTAAAAAAAAATAAAAAGTCACAGCCAAAATTCGTTTCCTGGAATCATATAAATTATTTTAGGTGCCATCAAAATAAAGAAATGAGTATTTCTTCATTACACGATGTTCAGAGATCAAATAAAAAGACAGAAAAACAGAAGAATATATTTCGAACAACGGCATTACAGGAACTTTTCCTTTTTGCAAATCAAGTATCCTGGTGAATTTTAAAGAACTTTTCCACATATTTATCATTTAACAATCTACAGAGAACTGTTGAGGGAAAATACAATTGAACTAGACTTTGGGCTGAGATTTTTTTTTTCAAGCAACATAAGAGGACTCCTCTTAATTCTTAACTGCAACTCAAGAAACAATTAAGCTTATTTATGAAAATAATGCATCAGTATGGCAGGATCACCACAAGACTCCGCACATTAAAAAAATGTAGTACGGGCTATTTATTTAACAAAATCCAAAGCCTTACCAGTCAATAACAACTCCTCTTTGATTTGTATTCCATGAAGCAATTTGATCAAATGGACAGAAGTTGAGATGAGACCCAAGTTCCTATTATTAAATTGTGAAAAAAAAAAAATAAATCAGTTGATATGAAATACACTCAAATAAAGCTAAAATGCTTTTCACTGAAGTTAACAGCAAGTCTTTAACATTTTCAGAAACTCTGAAATCAAAAGCAGTTAATCCTACTTAACTATGCCTGACTACCAGTAGCTACACTACTATCATCAGAAGCAAAAGGAACAGGTTTACTGCACCAGCCTGTGTATGAACAGTTTTGGATACAATACCTTCAGAGCTAAGTATCTTCTCCTCTCTTTTTGCTATTCTTCTAAATCAGATGTTAAAGATGAGCAGGTTATTCTTGCAATTTAAACAGCTTTATTTGTGTAAAAGCTTTGCTTTGCTTGAAGTTCAAGTGCTCAGGGAAAGTGAAAATGTATGTTACTTAGTAATAAATTTCAAGGATTTTTAAATACCAACAACCTGATTAGTCACAGTCATCAAAGGAACAAGAGAGCCAGTTCAAAGGGAAACACAGAAAACTCTCAGAGGGAAGCAGGGAAGCTCAGGTAATCATTTATTCTTTCTCCAATGAGACAGATTCATAGGTAGAATCTCAGAATGGTTTAGGTGGGAAGAGACCTTTAAAGATCATCCAGTCCAACTGCTCGATCCTGTCCTGTGGGCAGGGACATCTCCTGCTAGACCAAGCGGTTGAAAGCCCCTCCAGCCTGACTTTGAACAGACATGGTTCCACACATGGAAAAACACAGTGACAGTGAAGATAAACCAGTGAAGTGAACCCATTTGGAATCAAAAATGCCAAATAATTCTACAGCCAGGACCAGCGATCCTGGAGGTAGACAACATCCATAACAGGATGCGCATGCAACAGGAGTAAAAAGCGGAAGTCAAAGAATATGTATAAACACATGAAGTTTTCAGCTTTTAACTCATTTGTACTTCAGTAGTCAAGCTTTTTGAGAAGAGATCCACTGAAAAGTGAACAGATTGGCTTAAACTTCAGAGAATGGCAACAGCATTGCTACGAAACCTCCACACCCAAGCATGAGTTACTAAAAAAACATCATATCATCACATACAAATGATGAATATTTGTCTTCTGCAGATGTTTGCTAGATAAACATATGCTCTCTCAATAAGTTCTAACACAGAAGCTAAAGATACATATATAAATATACAGTACACATATGCACACTTGTATACATACAATTTATTAAAATTAAAATCAAAACATTTCCCATTCCTTCAGACTCTGAATTTCTTCTACAACACCCAAAGCAGAAAAAACGACCGTGTAAGGAGCAAAGCTTAACATTCCCCAATAGTTTAAAAGCTGCTACACAACCCATGTGTTTACAATCTTTGCATTCCTTCCTAGAAAAAAAATCAATTTTGATTTTGATCAACAGTTTGTAACTTGGGTTTTTTAGGGGAATATTTGAGTGTTGCACACTTAAATATCAAAAGCACATAATTTTCCTCCCATTCACAACTTTTGATCATTCAGGACATTTAATTCCTAAAGAAGATGTGCATTTGCAACTGTTTAAAATCAACACAAACATATGGCTAATATACAGCTGGCTCAAGGCATCCAGTGAGGTATTAAAAGGAGCATAAACTATTATGCTGCTACAAAGCTAAAATAGTATCTGATAACTGATCCAGAGTCCTTCACTGTTAACAAACACAGTCAGAATTCTCCATACACATAGACATTCCCTCTCCTGCAGTCCAAAGGAAAGTACAATTATTAACATCCAAGTTCCTAAATGAGTAAAGTTATGCTAACTGCCTAGTGAGGGCAAGTATCAGTATCACCAGTGCACAACATATTTTGGTTCAGGAACAGGCAGGATATCTGATTATTTTTTTTTTTTACTTTCTAATGGAATTCAGATATCCATAACTAGGTTGTATTTGTCATGCTACCAAAGGGCAATCCCACCAACTCCCAGGCACGCAATTATGTTCCCCCCATTTTGTTAACATGAGTAACTATGGAGCTACAGTAAGTTATGGTAAGGAACCCAGTCTGGCTGAACATCCACCCAGCACAAATTTATAAAAAGGTATATGAATTTTCTGTCAGATCAGTTCCTTGGCCCACAATATGATCACAAGTGCTAGCACTGCCAGGAACAAAGTAAGAGCCTGAATTTAGATTTAACTTTATTCTAAAACAAATGCCTTCTATGAAAATTCCTGCAACTTTCGTGGCATTAACAAAATCCTGCCCCAGTGCAGAAGCTGCAGCTTACTTGTTCCCATGTCAAATTATATTTAGTTCAATAAACCAAATTTCACAAGTCCCAAGAAACCAAATTTTAAGATTGTACTCCACAACAATTCTTTGTGACCTAACAAACTTGTAACAGACTTTGCGGTATTTTGTTGGTTGGTTTTGGCTTCCTGGAGCGGGAGATGTTTCCTTGTTGTTTGGTTTGTTTTGGTTGGTTGGTTTGTGTTGTTTGTGTTTGTTTTGGGTTTTTTTAAACAATGGGTAGGCTACCAGGTTTTCGGTAACTACAGTTGATTGTATCCAGGCATCCCCTCAATGTTGCAACAGATGCAGGCAAAAAAAAAAGAGTCTACATAACTTAAAGAACAAGATTGACTTCTTATGACCCATTAATATCAGTTTACCTATATACATATCGGTGTTGATACACACAATTCTACATGCTATACTTTGCCATGAATGCCAGACACATCTAAATGTACCTAAAAAAAATCCTGTAACTGATAATTAAGACAATTTATTATTTTGTTATGTTATCCAAAAAATAAACAAACAAAAGAGAAAAAAATGATAGCTCTACAGTCAGACTTCCAGAAGGCTTATATTGCTTGCATAATCAACTTGCACTAAGGACACAAACCCTTTGTTCTATTATTCAGCAGTGCCCCAAACTCTGATCTACAAATAGGTCAGCTATTTTTGCTCCTTGCATACTCCATTTCAAGAGATTGCATCAAGCAGGAAATATCAGTTAATAAATCAACTAACACAGCAGTGTAAAATAAGAATCTCTATATAAAACCACACAAACATCAGAAGGTTATATTTTTGTATGGGTTAAAATGGATCATAACTGTACCTCATGACATTTTGATTCTTGGCACACTCAACACAGGCATTCCTCAGACATCTGAAACACTCTGCTACGAGCAACAGGCAGGTGTGTAGATCTACCGATCCACAGGAGTCCTTGTAGACCTGCTCAATTTCACTTGAAGTGCTCATCAGGATTTCCAGGAGATTCCGAAACATGCTTTCTTCTGCCATTTCTCTGAAATAAATACATTTGTAGTGAACAAAAAAAGCGTGCCGCAATCAAAAAGCATCACATTATGACAGCCACACTTCTCATTGTAAACCCAAAGATGTTTCTGCATCGATTTGTAACTATCTTTAGTATACAAGGTCTTTCAAGTAGAAAGAGCAAAATATATGCCCACAATTGTCCCACCAACCTTTTCAAAAAAGGGGCTAGGAGGGAGTTGTGCTGCCTTAGCCTTCCTACAGCTTTCCAACACCTCTTTGGAATCTAAAAAAACAACCAAACAAGAAGTCTCCCTAATACATAGAAATAGCATGATCAGACAGAACACTGCATGTTGTTTTAAGAATCAGGAATTTATTTAATTAATAAAGACAGTTTAGATGTCTATCACTAAATGTTTCAGAAGAAGGTACCAGAAGCTCCAGTTTAAAATATCTTGTCACAAATTTCACCGGAGGGAGAACGAGTCATGCAGAACGCCTGTGGCTGCACTAGCATAGTTCTGAAGTGTGTGAGTCACAGCCCAAGGAGAAAGTCAACTCCATCTACTTCAGCAGACAACTACCCCAACAGAAAATATACCATGCCACTTATTGGATTATCAAGACCTGGGAAAACAACACTACGAAACCATAAGCCCATAGACAGATGTTATATGAATGGATGAGAGAGCTGATGCTGCTGCACCACGTAGCTCCAAACTCCCCCGGACGGACACACACATTTGCAGATGGATCTGTCACACAGATACACACAATGTTTCCAAATTACAGCACTATTCACATACTCTCCTGATTTTATGTTCAGAAAGGAGATAAGGGCAACACATTACAAATATTGCTAACTCAGCTTTGATACTACATGCTGGTGTCAAGAAGCCACACCAAAGACAGTTGATGGCATTGCTACAGGAAAGCTCAATAAATTTAGCTTCCTTGAACCATAAACAGACTTGTCTCAAGATCAAACAGGAAAGCTAGGATCTGAGACATAAGGTTGAAAAATACCTCCTAAGCTATGAACAGAAGAAAGTGGGATGAAGTGGAAAGTAATATTAAACAAAATACATTCACATAGAAAACTTTTCCTAAAGGAGAACTTAAAAATGTATTGATCAAGCATTAGTGGATAATACAGTATCACCTCTGTTCTGCTGCTCCCTCAAACATCTAAATATTTACACAATTAGAAACTCTACCTACCCTTCCTCATAAGTGATCACATATCCATAAACCAAGCCATGTATGCAAATATCATTAAATTGCTACATTAGACATCAGACCTCCAGGAAATAAGTATTTTATCCTACAACCTCACATCTGATCAAGACCAACACACACAATCTCCAGCTACATAAAAAAAATCACCACAGCATCAGTGGGAATTCTCAACAGGGAGAGAAAAAAGCAAGCTAGATTTCACAGTTGTGTAACACTGAGGGGAAAAAAAAACAACAAAGTGGTACAAGTAAGACCAGAAGGAGACTTGGTCTTCAGTCATCAAGAAAACAGCAGAGCTGTTTAGAATTTGGCTTTGTTTTTAAGACCTGAGAAAATACATTCATGGTACTTGAACCCTCCACTTACAAGAAGCGGTGCAGCTCCTGCCAGTTCATCACTGGTGTGCATGTAAAAGAAGATTCAGTGGCTGACGTACCACAGTACACTTGGTAAATCCATCCAGGAACAAGAGCTATGATCTGGTAAAGGAGCACCTAGTCAGGCCCTGTCCCAAGCACACAATAGCTGTGTTTTCTCTGTTGAGTGACGATGCCACACAGAATCACTAGCTGTTAGTTAGCTGAGTTTTTAAACACCGAATTTATTCTAAAATAGGAAATCTCTCAATCCAATTGCAGTTTCCTTTATATTTATAATCCAACCCATGGCCTATGCCTATGTGTTCCATTATCAGATGAAACTGGTAATTTCCTGACCCAATATCAAAATACAGAAATGAGTGGTAAGTGCAGGACATGTACTACTGTACAACATTCAATTATTTGGAATTGCTAAAACTGAAATGAAAAAAGCTGCAATTACTACTGTACATGTTCTTGTGACTCTAGTGGGAAAAGGCCACCTTAAGCTTCTTCTTATCCTGGTAAAGTTTCTATTCTTGTTAGAGTCATGCAGCAGCAGTTTTAGTTAGATACTGGATCACAAGAATACTAGGCTGTTGTGACAATTTTTAATATTAGACCGAAAGTTGAAAAAAAAAAAAGCTAAGTGTAGAGATTTCCATCAAAATACGAAGGTGAAACTCTCCCCCGTCCTAATGGAGCAAGTGTGAGGCACACAAGGGAGTGCCAGTCCTCACTGTCAATGTGGAAGCAGATGTGGATCGTCTCATTTCAGCGAGGAGAGACAAAACTCTGAAGCTCCCTCTTGCACAATATGAAAAAAAATTAATGTGCTCAAGTCAGATGTCTCTGGGCAGAAATCAAATATCTTCTTACAAGAGAAAAGCCTAAGCGTACAAGCAAAAGTTATTCCAAGCGAAAAGGGAATGACTTAAAGGCTGTTTGGGAAAGCAGGATTCTCTTCAGAGAAAATTTAAATGCAACTCTTGTACTTAAGCATTTATACGGCATAGCAATTTGAGTGTGCACTACAAAGGAATTTTAATTAAAATCATCCTTCTGCACAAAAAACTAACTTCTCAAGTGAGTGAGGAGAGCAGGAACTGATTAGCTAACATTAACAAATAGTCAAGAGTGTTTTCAGGTAACTTCCACAGCAACGCTTAAAACTGTTTTTAAAAAGCACTCTTCTTTCCAGTGGTACCTCAAAGATTCACATACAGATAAAAACAGCAAGTAAGTATTTTTAAAGTGTTTTTTTCTTTAATTAAAGAAAGGAAAATATTATCCTTCCTTAACCTTTCCTCTAATCTTTAAATATTAATTTATAAAATTAGCAAGGAACTTGTTTAGGAGCTTTTAGGTGGAAAAAAAAAAGCACCTTCAATTGTAAACAGGCCTTGACTTTCATTCAGAACTGCTCTGTGGACACTCCAAAACTTCTGTTTCTTATGTTTTGTTGCTTAAGACAAGATCTTCACAATTTGCTGCTGCCACCTGTCCTTGATTTCAGCATCATGTATTCTGCAGGAATACAAGAGGAAGCAGAAGCAAAGGGTACAACAGGCCAGCCCTCAGACAGACAAGGAAGGCACACGCTATTTCTTGTTAAGTCAAAACAAAGAGTTATTATTGACGTATCCATGCCAAAAGGAAGATTACTGTCACCCCTTTTAAGATCTAAGTGCCTGACTGCTAAAAATAGAAATTGTACAAGATATCCAAGTGAACACAGAGTTAAAAACATGAACGCAACCCTGTTCAAAAGACTAGGGCTCCAAAAATAATGACATTCATCAGGAATTATGAGAACAACCCAGAAGTTTGCAATTCTGTATTTCCACTCTGTTTTTTAGGTACTTATGCCATTCCACTCCTGTAAGCAGAGTCCATAAAAGGCCTTTAAAGTATTTATCTTCACAATATTCCTGGTAATAAAGCCACTTTATTCATTTTGTAGATTAATAATGGAAGCATAAAGAAATCAGGCCATGTGCTCAAAAGCACTGGTAGCCTCAAGCAAAGAACACAGCTGAATTCAAGTCTCCCAAATTCCACACCACGATCTTGTAGTTGGGGCATTATTTTCCTCACCTTACTTGCTTCTGAATTACAGACCACTAGAACTCACATTTTTAAATTGTCTCCATAAATGCTGAACAATTACGTAATAACCAGAGACCTGTCACTGAATATCACAATTTTAAGTACCAAATATCTGTTCGGTCATGTCTTCTGGTTCAACAGCACCAACAGCAGTATCTTCCACAGTTGGCAAATTTATTGCCAAAGTTACTCTCAGATCTTTTGTGTCATATGCTATAGGATGTAAGCTAAGACTACAGCCTTGTCCTTCTGGAAGGGCAACTACAGTGCCTCTCTTCCAGCCCGTCTGCACCCATAAAACTTGGTTATTTGAGGGAATATCTACTCCTCTGTCAAACACAGAGGAAGAGGTTTCAGGGAGGAAAGCAAGAAACATGCAGAGAAAGCATCAGCATATAAGCCTGAAATCTGCACAGGTCCTCCTCTCCTAGAGAAACTGAGATGAACACGAGAAGAAGGTCTCCTGTACACACAAAGACCCCAAGAGAATATTTGTAAGTACACCTTTCCCCCACCACCCCACAACTTTTAGATGTGGATTTAATTAATAAAAATAGCAGTGGAATTTAAAAAAAAAAATAAAAAATCAAAAAACAAAAACCAAAAACCACCACAAAACAAAAAACAAACAAACAAAAACCCACACCACACCACCACCGTAATTTTTGCTAAGCTAAAAAGTTTGATTTCTTCTTTCCTAGCTGTTCTAATCTCCAGACAGCTACTATTAGGAAGAGCGAGCATGAACTTCACACCAACCTATGGCTCCTCTCACCTTCCAGGGAGAGCAAAACCCACTACTCTAAGCCCAGTCACGCAGCTGAACCTCTGCATGCCCAACCTTTGCCAAAGCCAACAGCGTTGTGCAGCACTGCAGAGGTCACAGAATCACAGAATGTTAGGGACTGAAAGGGACCTCAAAAGATCATCTAGTTCAATCCACCTGCCGGACCAGGCATACCTAGGTGAGATTACACAGGAAGGTGTCCAGGCGGGTTTTGAATGTCTCCAGAGTAGAAGACTTCACAACCCCCCTGGGCAGCCTGTTCAGTGCTCTGGCACCCTCACTGAGAAGAAGTTTCTTCTCATATTTGAGTGGAACCTCTTGTGTTCCAGTTTGAACCCACTACCCCTTGTCCTCCCATTGGTTGTCACCAAGAAGAGCCTGGCTCCATCCTCATGATGCTCACCCTTTATATATTTATAAACGTTAGTGAGGTCACCCCTCAGTCTTCTCTTCTCCAAGCTAGAGAGACCCAGCTCCCTCAGCCTTTCCTCATAAGGGAGGTGCTCCACTCCCTTGATCGTCTTTGTTGCCCTGCACTGGACTCTCTCCAGCAAGTCCCCCTGAGCTTACCCTAACAGCAACACTCCATACCGGCTCCTTGCTTTCTCCAGTAACCCCCTGCTTTCTCCGTCTACCTTAAAGCTCCTAAGAAGCATCCAGCCACCACAGCCCACCTCACTGCATGGAAGGTACCCCAGCCACCAAGGCCTACAACCACCGTCCTCATCCCAAGTCCTTGCCCTCATATGGGTACAAAACCATCACCCAGCAGGGCCCTCACACAGGCACATCCTACCCCTTTTTGGCCACCCTGCAGGGCCCACCGTGGTTTTTTGCCCCACAGCAGCCACTCCCATGGCTACAACCCACCTGAGCCTACCTGCCCCAGGGGAGCAACTTCTGTCACCTGTGACTGACAAATACAAAACTATCCTCCCCGGCACTGATAATAGGAACAAAAAATCTTTTAAAAACCCCTAGGCATAATGTAGCAAGACTAGGCATAATGTAACAGAAACCTAACAGCAAAACAACAACTCTATAGAGACTGGACATAAGGCAAAGTGGGATGTCCTTGGCTTACAAGCTGGGAAAGCGAAATGTTCTGCTAAATGAAGAGCTACCTGCGTTTTGGTGAGTAGCAGCACCAAATGACAATGTGCATGCTCAAGAAATTAGGTCAAGAAGCCAACGCTGGGTGGGGACACCACCCTGTGAAGACCACAGGGGACCACGAAGAGACCCCTGATGAAGACTCTCAAATACAAAAGATGGACATCCGTCAATGGGCGGGGTTATGTAAATAGTTTATGTTTAATGCATTAACTAAGCAGTACAAACAAATGAAGATGCAATAGCTGTATGTAATAAATACCAAGAAGTGCGAATCACGCACATGCTCGATTAGAGGAACATCCTCCGAGCGTCCGGCACGCTGCAATAACCACTTTCAAAACAGCGTTAAGGAGTCTTTTTTGCCGACTTTTCGGTATCAGCGCAGGGACGGAAGCAGACTGCCAGCTCCCCATGGCACCCCGGAGGGGAGAAGGGACAAGTCACCCACTCTGGCTCCAGCCCCACAGATAACTCCCAGGTCCCACACGAACAGCCCCCGGGGGATGCAGAGATGAGGGGGGGCAGAGATTGCACGTCAGGAACCGCCGGCACCTGGGCCGCTGCTCTGCGAAGGCCGCAGCCGACTCCCCGAGGGGCAGCACGGCGCTCAGAGCCGAGGCGAGCCCCTCCCGCCAACACGCGGACGGGCGGGCAGGCACACAGCCGCACAGACCACCCGGGCCCGCCGGCACCGCCGCTTCCCGCGGCCGGAATTCCCTCCCCCGGCCCACGTGGCTGCGAGCGGCCCCTCCTCCCCGCTACCTGGGCTGCGCCTCCCGGAACAGGCCCGTCAGCGCCCGCACGCTCTCCAGCCGGGCCTGCGGCGCGGTCGCTACAGCGCGTCCCAGCCGCGCCGCCGCCTCGGACAGCGCTCCCGCCGCCGCCATCGCCGGCCCCGCCGCGGCCCAGCTCCGCCCCCCGCCGCGCGGAAATGGCGGCGGCCCGGCCCCGGCGGACGGGTGGTGCGCTCGGCGCTGCGACCCGACCCGCAGGGCCGCCGCGGGGCACGGTGGTAAAATGGCCGCCCCGCCTGTGGGAGCTGGGGTAGCTCATGGCGTGGGTCCACGGTGCGTAAACCTTGCCGTTCTCCCCGTGAAAAATAAACCGTAGGGACAGCTTTCTGTTGCACCTTGAGCTGGAGAGTGTCTGCAGGAGGCCACGAAGTTGGTGAAGGGTTTGGAGAGGACGCTATATGAGGAGCAGCTAGTCACTGGGTTTGTTCAGCCTGGAGAAGAGATGGAGGGGAGACCTCATGGTGGCTACAGGTTTCTCACAAGGGGAGGAGGAGGGGCAGGTGTTGATATTTCTCTCTGTTGATCAACTACAGAATCCGAGGGAATGGCAGGAATATGTGTCGGGGGGGTCTAGGTTGGACATTAGGAAAAGGTTCTTCCCCCAAAGGGTAGTGGAGCACTGGAACAGGCTCCCCAGGGAGGTGTCACGGCCCCAAGCCTGACAGTGTTCAAGAAGAGACTGGACAAGGCCCTCAGACACATGGCGTGAACTGTGGGGTTGTCCTGTGCAGGGACAGGAGTTGGACTCGATGGTCCTTGTGGGTCCCTTCCAACTCAGGACATTCTGTGCTTGCACCTCCCACCACGGGCCTGTAGCCACCCAGGCGCTGCCCCTCGGCTCTCCACAGGGAGCGGGGTGAAGGCTGGTTGTGCACCGCAGACCTCAAGTCTGGGCCTTCTGCTCATCCCATGTGCTTTCGGAGGTGTCTGCCGGTAAATGGTCCAACATGCAAACAAAAAGCATGCATATAAAAAGCATACGTATGTTGAGGGAAGAACATCAAGCTACCCATGGATAAAAAGACCTGTTTGTGGCCAAATGCTATAGAAAGCCTCATTAGCTGGAACTAAACTAAGTTTACCAAAGATAGTCAAAGAAATCTAAAAGCAATACCTCCTAATGCTGTCTCCAAAACAGGTTTCTGTCACCCAGCATGCAAGAAAAGCCAATTGTAGTGCACAGAAACGAGATATCACAGAGTTGCGCAAGTCTGGATGCAGGAACAAAGCCAGCATGCCAGAAAGAAAAGTAACAGCCATTATATACAAAGTCTTGTCACTACATTCACTCCTTGAACAGCCAATTGGTTACACATTTGTATATCGGTTACATAATAATTTTAGCGTATAATAAGCAACATTCAACTAAAGGACACTTTATCCAACAGTCTTGAGATATATGTTTTAGCAAGACTCGAGGCTCCAAAATGTCTAAAGGTGCAAGGCCAGTAGTCTCTATAGTGTCTGATTAGGTGTTTTGCAAGTTACTCTTACCTTTGTTAGATGAGCAGACTGACCAAAACTGAGAGGATTTACATATATTCAGGTTAGCAGTTGCTGGCAGGATTCATTCTTTTAAGTGATAATGACTACACCAACAGAAAGCTGGGTGGAAGAGAAACACACCAGTGATTCATTGCTTCCCACCCATGCCTTCCTCCCCGCATCTCCCAGGTACCTGTGGCCCTGGGACCAGTGCCAGGGCGCTGCAGGGGGAGAAGGGACCCATCTCCCAGAGCAGCCCCTGCACACCTGGAGGTTGTATCCCTCTGTTAGAAATAAACTTGCATGACTTGGGTTACCGGTGGGGCAGGCTTTTTAAGACCACTATTAAATTTGTTTGTCCATTAGTAAGTGTCATTTCCAGGCTTCTTCCTGGTAATTATTGTGTATTACTTATTAATGCACAAACAAGCAGCTCTCGACAGCTCTAGGAGAAATTAAGTAAGTAAAAAATGCCATGCAAGAGCCTTGGCAATCATACAAGTTCTTCAACAGCTCCTATTACTTTTAAGAATTGCCTGTTATGAGTAAAGAGTAATTTATCTCAACTGCAGTGAAACTCGAGACTAAGATTAGTGAAGCATCAGAAGTGTGCTGGCTGCAGCTGAGAATGTTGTGCCTGACAGTGATGGCCCTGGGAAGATCTGGCTACTGCACATAACAGCATTGTTGCATGTTCTTGCTGACCACTGGTTCAGTATGTCCAGACAACCAGCTGATCACAGCTTCAATGAAGAAAACAGTAAAGTACACTGAAATCCAGCAAGATAGTCACATGTGCTCTGTGGAAATTATCTGCAAATATATTTGTGTAGCTGGTTTTATCCTACTCTGTTTGGGAAGGGACGAAGTGTGGCCAGCAACACAATTTTATTCAACCTTCATCGTCTTTTACTTGCCATTTTGCCTGTCATTTGTCAAACACAAATCTTGTAAGCAACAATTTCTTGTTTAGCCCTTATAACATCTCTCTTTAGGGATTTTTTTCAATGATATCTTATATTTTAAGGCAAGAGTTACCCAGCTTTTACTCCATCAAGCATACAGATTTTTCTTGTAGTGTACTTATGCATTACACTGCCAAATATTCCAAATCAAATAGCTGAAAATACAGACTAGACCATAGGTGTCCAAGACATCAGGATGGGGATGCATTAATTCTGTAATGCAAACTAGCAGACTATTAAGGCTTCAACTTAACCCCAGCTGAAGTAAAGGAAGGCAAAAGTAACTTGTGTTTACCCTGGGGCAAGGTTAGATGACATGCAGCAGCTTCACATATAAATATTTTCTTTTTAAGAACACTTAGAAAACAAGGCACAACAGAAGAGTCTTTTTTCTGGCGATCTTAACAGGCTCCTGATCTTGGTAATGTCTTCTTTCAACAATTTCCATAGGCCAGCTTTATCCTGGTTAGATTTGCTGCCGGTTTCATCAAATGCCTCTTCAGTTATTATTATTACTCATGGATCTTTGTGAAAAATAGTTTTGCCTATGCATAAGATCTCTTTTGAATTTCTTTTCTGCCCTAAACAGCCACAGCATTTTTTGTTTTCCTCATTTTAGTGTTTCCATGCTTCCATTCATTCTCAACAACCTACTCAAAACCACCTTTATTACAAGGCTATGCAATACTTTGAGATAGGCTTCTCGTAAGGCAGTTTTGCAGGGTCTCAGGGATATCACTTATAGAATTTAGTGATTTTTACCAGATTACTCACAGATTATGTACCTTGAGCGCATCTGATCTGTCTGATTCTGTGAACACAGGCAGATCCCTTAAAGATCCAGCTTTTCCTCCCAAAGAGTTGATAATCTAAGTAGCATTAGTTTTTCTTTGCACAGATATAGAGAACTGTAAGAAGGAAAGTGATCCACCTGGAACGGATGACTCCATCTGAAGATAAGATGATGCAGAACCTATTTATAAGAGTTCTGCATCTAATTAAGAGGTAGAGCAGTCTCTTGAGGCACTGGTGTCTGAAGCTGGATGTAGAGAAAGATCCACCCCAGCTGAAAAACTGGAGGGAGACAGTTTCCCTGTTTCAGCAAACACTGGCTCTGCAGGGGGCAAAGCAGGTCAAAGACTTCAAATCCCTCAAATGTTGAGAGATGGTCACTCATTTTAATCAAAAGATGTATACTAGCCTTGCCTTTTTTATTGTAGGTAACTTCCATCAGAAGACAAAATTTGGGCTCTGGAAAAACTTACTTTACACTAAAGAAATTCCCACAGCATGTTGTATTTCCGGCATAAATATTAGCTTTCTGTCTCTTATTTTGGGCCTGTATTAGATTAAACATGACTTGGGCCACAAAGCTTTGAAGCTGTAGACCAAACTTTTATTTTTGGTCTAGCATTTAATAGGATCCAGTGAAATTTATTGATGCACTCTGGAAATGCTTTTGATTAGCCTTTATTGCTGAGCAGTCAGTCCCATGGCAGATCCACTGAGCCATGGAGCACACCACATCCTCATGCTGCCCCTCAGTTGCCCGCTTATACCAGGCAAATGACAGTAATTAGCTGAGGAATTCTGAGCACCTATATTAAGACAAGGAATAGCACATTTGAGAGAACGTAGTGCCATATTCATAACCACCAGAGGTGGAACACTGAACAGCTTTTATGTTTTTTGGAGGTATTCAAGAGCAATAAGAATACATATTAAATGGGCACTACAGACTTTCATAAGCCCAAGAGTAGCTATTGCAGTCGCGAGCCAACAACTCAAGATGTTATTTGGTTTCACATGAGATGTTATACATGTGTCTGAGGGCCATAAAAGAGCAGCAGCATTTGATGTTGAGATGAACATGTCACTCCTTTGTTATGTAATAGCAGAAATGAATTTAATTTTTCATAAGAAAGAAATCCCTCCATCCGGACAGAAAGCCTGCAAGGCCCCGGAGAAGATGTTCAAAGTGGTCGCAGTTTGTCATGGAAATGAGTGGCATCTTCCAAGAAGTAAATATGGGTGAAATGCTGTCCACTGTACAGTTGTCAGGCTGAGAGTCACTGCAAATACTCTCACCTCATTTGGTAGATGCAGTCCAATTTCCAGAGTGAATGAGGAATTTCATCACTGTCACCTGCCCTTCACAAAGTTTTTATGCACTGCATGGGGTGGTTTTGTCAGGAACATCATTATCATCATCATGCTGGACAACTGTGTGAACATATGGAAGGACACAATCCTTGCCCTATCAGCTGGATTTGAGAGAGGCTACAGATACCTGGTACCCAAAGTCTGGTTCCTTTATAACCTTGGGAATTCCATTGTACATGAACCTTACCTTCATGTACCCATTGGTTTATATTATGCAGGATTTAACATCAGGATTTTGTCTGGTATGGCAGGAAGTGCAGCTGAATTTTAAGAATGCTGGTGCTAAGTTAAAGGAGGCTGTGTGTACGCAAATTTACATAGTCTTGCTGTTTTCTGTGTGTAAGGGACACTAAGATTGTCTCACATATCATTAGAGAATGTGTCAGCTCTGGGAGTGTGCTCATGGCCTCTGCACCTCTCCATCATTCTGATTTTAAACAATATCAAGCAGGAAACACCAAGGGAAGGGTCATTTATTTCTTTGCTTGTCATTAGCTTTGCTCTTGGCAACAGCTGCCTGCAAGGACAAAGAAAAAGCTTGGGCTATTTTACCACCTTTTCCCCATCCTGACCCATATGCACTGAGTGTGGCTCTGCCTGCACACCTTCCGTGCGTTTACCAGCTACCACCTTTCTCGTCCTCCAGCTGAAAATACCTCTTGGGCTGCTTGAACTTGCTTGAGAGCTGGGCTGGGCATCCTCCAGAGATCCTAAAAAGTGCCTTTGTCTGCCTGCCTTTCCACTCACTCCCTCCCTTGCTGCAGCAACCTCTTCCCTCTCAGTTTGTAGTTGTGACAAGAAGTAATTTCCATGCTGCGAGGGCACAAGCAAAGCAAAAACCTTGGCCAGGGACAGGCTGTCTTCCATTCAGAAATTTATTCCTGTGGATAGAGAATCTCCCTATTACAGGGTTTGAGATTAAATCCTGGGTTTGGGATTTAATTACCAGGACTGTGAGGAACCCAGTGGCTAAACCCATAGTGATTTCTTTGTTGCAGAAGCAACATTGCATACAGGGTTTGCCTGCTTAAAACCCCAGTGTCTGAAAGGCACAACGGGATCCCTTTATCTGCAGCACATGGCACCCACCACTACAAAAGTGAACGCCCAGTTCAGCTTGTGCATGTGTGTTTGCATGTGCTTAGGTATATAAAACCAAGGTATGTAGCATATCAGAGACTGGCAGATCTGTAAAAAGCATGAAGAGTTTCTCTGTTATTATATAGTATACACTAAATCAGGACTCAAATTGGCACATGGTGAGTGGTGTTCTCATTTTTGTGAGAGCCAGGGTAAATATGGATTGGGATCACTAAGGAGGTGAGTATAGCCACAATAGAAAATGGAGGAGAGGGGATACACACACTCTTGTGTGACATCTGAGGTAATGCAAATTTGGATTAAACCAAACCTTAAAGAACTCACTGATTTTTCCTCTATTTGGATTTCAGTTGACAATAATACAGTTTAACACTGTGACAGGGAAAAAAAATGCAGCTACCAAAGTTTAATGACTGTAGGAAAGGATAGGGATATGCCAAACAATACACAAAGCAGGGAAGGACATCTCTCTCCACAAGGCAGGCTGTTGCTGACACTGATCATGAAACTAAAGAAGAGAAGATGAATGTGGGGAAGGTGACAGTAAGCAGCAGCTTTACAGAAAGGCATGCCTAGAAATGGACTGTGTTGCATAGAGGCAGGATACATGGAATAAGTTGTGAGCATTTTGTTTAAGTTTTTGTGGGAAAGGAGGATTCTTGAGGAGGACTTTGAAGGTGAGAGGGTGCAGTTACCAGTCTCCTCTTCTGACCTTTTAGATTATCCAGCGTTATTTTAAGTCCTAGACTCCTGGGTGAAAATGCTCCCACGAGCAGTGCTAGGTGTGAAACTTGTGCCATATAACACAGATTTCCCATATAAATACAATCAGATCTCATCTCTCATGTTGAAATCTTGGCTTTTCATGTGTTTTGACAGCAGCAACAGTTTTTCTGGACTTCAGCAGCCTGGACAGCTGAGCGTCCAAAAAGTTGCTATTAAGTGTATGTAAATCACTCCTGTGCTCTATACTGAGCCCACCAGGCTTTTGTGCATACAAGGACTCTGTCACAGAACAGAAGGTTCAAGCAGACTTGCTGCTTTTGCCTGCAGTGTGTAGTCACTCTCCACATACACATTAAACCTGACCTGCTGGGCTTGCGTCATGTTTGCAGAGCTGCACATGAGAAATTTACCTTTTTTGGGGCTGCAGAAGCCACTGTTTATCATCTGTGAGCAAAATCCTCCAAAAACCTGTGTACAATCCTGGAAATACTATCCTGATTCTGCTGCTTGGGAAATTTAATTCATCTGCTAAGCCTGCAGTCCAGCCTGGCTCCTTCAGCTGTGTTAGAAAGATACTACTGGATTGGTGAGAATACTTTCTAAAATTATATTTTCTTCCCAGAAAATAAACATCCTTCCTAAGGAATAGAAATAACCAAAAGCTCCTCACCACCTGGTCTCTGTCAGCAAGTAAAAAGGCATGCACTGAAATATTTTTGAGGAACTTACAAGTGAAGTCGTCCTCCTGAGTGCATGTGTCAAGCCCTTATGAATGGATGGACGAAGGGAAATGCCCACAGGGAATCCCGCGTTACTCAGCACTGCTCCCATTTATCAGCATCGGTGGACCTTGTCAGTGCTGAGAAATTTGCTGGAGGGAAAAGACAGGGGGTAAAAGAGCAAAGAACAAGAAAAAACAGTATAGTGACTCAGAGTATCTCCTATTTTGGGTTGCTGCTGGTGACTGGAAGTGAAGAATTGTAGCTGTGATCCTGACCGTGCTCTTACTATGAAATATGGATTAAACCCCTCCAGCTCTGTCAACAGACTGACATCTAGTGGAGGTACAGAAATGGGCTGCAGAACTCAACCTAAAATAATCTCTCTGACTATACTGAGTTCATATTATTCACTGCAGATATTCTGTTCATTTAATTTGTTAATTCCATTTATGGAATATAATTTCATTAGTGAATCTATGTGTCTTTATTGTAAACTAAAATCACAGGAGGTGATACGTAGATTCGCAGCATTTCACTTAGATCCTAATCTTTCTGTGTAGGCTAACTAAATCGTGTAAACCCAAGACTTTAAAAGCTTTTCTGTACTTACAATACTATGTCAGCAGATAAGCTTTGTAAGACAAGGGCAACAGGACTGGGATTTGTATAATAGGTGTTAAGAAACAAATACCTACAAAGTTGGGTTTGGAGCATTTAAGAAAGCCAGTCTTATGTCACCATAAGAAATAATATTTGAGAAGATGCTATTGGTAACTTGGAAGTTGCCACATACATAATTTGTCTGTCTCTAGGGGCAAAATATATCCAGTTATATATAGAGAGTTGTTAGACTGGCAGACAGATACAGAACTGAAAATAAAGGGTTGAAACTTCAATTCTCCGGAAGACTTTTCTGTAGACATTTGTCAATTTTTGTAGCTATAGGAAAAGTGTAATAGTTATGAGAAAAGGGTAGTGAAAATTGTGAGTATTAATTTTGATATAATGCTGTGAAACTCATGAAGATCTAGTTTAAAATCTCAGATGTCATTTTATTAGAATTGTCCTATGCCAGCTTTATGTTTCTTTGAAAGAAACGTGCAACCTGAACTGTAAAAAAGGGAAAAAATGTAGCTGTTAAAGTAACATCTTTAGAAGATTTCTGAAGATTTGTTGATATGAGGATATTTTATTTATATTTTTTATTTTATTTTATTTTCAAAACCTTAACATACCAAATAAATATCTGATTGAACTCTGCTGTCCTACCTGTGGACCTGAAAAAAAGAAAACTATTTTTTCTTTTAAACCAATATGTACAAGCTGCCTGAAAAGTTCATCTAATTACATATCTGAAGGAAGGCTTTGATCCATTCATGTTTTATACATGTTTGTTTTTTCTTCTTTTTCCACCAGATCGTGTCAGTAAACTAAGGTTAAGTGATGTATAGATTATTATTTCTTTAAACCGCCATCTTAGCTTCCTTAAGAAGCCACAAATATAAATTATATTAGTTTCCTTTTGCATGTGCTGATTATATAATAAGATTTGGTCTCTGCAGAAGTCATTAATTGTATTTACAAGACAGGATTCTGATTTTCTAAATTTAAAAATCCCCCACTCTTTAATGACCAGGAGTCATAATGCTATGGAGCTATAAATTTCACAGCTCACATGGAGATAAAAGTGCATTTTGAAGGAGGGGGTTGTCCATCTGTTCACCTGTGCAGCATCCTCCTTAAGCCCAAACCTCGCACAAATAAAATCAGCCCACTGTGTCCGTATCTGTCTGCCACACATTAGCCACTTGCTAGATTGAGACTACATGGGTTTTATTGGCTTCTCCCCACATCATTTACCAACCTCTGGATGTGCCTGGTACCTCAGTAACACTGCATGCGGTTTTTAAGTAATATAAATTAATAATTAAAATAAATATTAACTATTAATACCGTGCAAACACAGACATGTTCAAGACGCTCTCAGGGATGGGCAAGCCTGCTTTTTGATCTGAGCAAGTGCTGATATTCACCGAATACAGATGCTGGTTTCACTGGAGGGGTAAATAAAGAGAAGACACAATGGTGAGTTGAAAGCGGAGGCTCGGTTGGCAAGAACTGGGTCTAGGATTATGTCAGTCTAAAGCTCCCCACCAACTCCTCTCTCCCCTTTCTCCCTGCCCATCATTTTTGTTAGCTGGGACTCTGCAATTGCACCAGACTGCAGGTCTTCCTGTTAGTCTTGGGAAAATGTCTTGTTTGTCTCCCTTTCTGGTTTAGAGGCAGGGCAAAAAGGGGGATAAAGGACCACATGGCATTCATGTCTGCTAGACTTCATTTTTGTCTTTTACCTGTGCTCGCCCCTCGCTGGTGAAACAGCCATCCCTGCCCACAGGGTGAATCCGCATTGCAGGCTCATCACGGCCCTGGGGCTGCGCTCAGAGGTTACAAGCATCGGGATTTGCGCTGCTCATGGCCCCAGTACAGGGGAACGTGTAGGGTGGCAACAGAATGGAAAGCAGCATATTGGTTGTATAATTACGCAAAGTAAGAAGCCTGAACTCCGCAGGTCACAATCTCTGCTCCACTGTTTCTGTTTTATGCCAACTTCATAAAAAGCCAGACATGTATCTTGGACAAAATCTGCTGAGTTGCTTTTCCAGCTAGAAACTCCATCCAGCTATATGTGCTATAGCTTCCCAAACTAACATCCCCTTACCTCCTAAAACGTATGTGATTTACACCTGCCCACCCCTGACTTCTGGATACGGACTATAGTTTCCCAGCACTGTCTCACTCAGTAGGCAAAAGAGGAGTCATTTGATAAATCAAAAAAAGGTAACAGAGTCAGTTTTTCTTTGCAGAAGACAGAGGTTTCTAAGACCATCGTGTTAGGTGAAGAGTCTGAGTATGGTGTGTACCTTCATTCCTGAAGCAAGGAGTGCCTGTTCTGAGGAATCTGTTATAAATCACATTTTTAGTGAGACTGGCAAAGCTGCATAACTCTGGCCTCGGGGAATCTGTCTAATTTGTCAGCTAAAATTCAGTCTCCTGATAGAAAACTAGTCCATTCATGCTTCATGAAGGCTAATTACCCATGGAAGGAATCTGCTCAGGGAACTTGTCAGCAGTGATGTGATGTGGTGTGGCACCATCATCCGGCTGGGAGCTTCCCAGGAAAGGTCAGCAGAGTTCCCCCTCCTCCTCGTGCCGAGCCGTAGCTCTGTTTCTCCTCTGTACATGCACATCATGGCACGGTCAGTGGGATGTCCCGAGAGAGAGGTATCGTGATGTGGCAAGTTTGCAGGGAAAACATTTGCTCCCAGTAGCAGGCTGTCTTCTGCATCTGGAAGTAATGGGAGTTTGCTGTAGTCAGAATGGTCTAAGAGAGCATTTGCGAGAAAATGTATGTTTTGTTAGACCACTAGCAGTGTTGCAGAAACCAGAGGAGTTCTTATGTACCCGCATCTTTCTTCCAGACCTGCGACAGAAGCTGCTTACAAACTCACTGCCACTTTGCATTCCAGTACAGAAGGGACATGAATAATGAACAGCAAATAGGAGCTTCCAAAAACAGTCCTGGGAAGAACCACTACTTAAATTCTTGAGAACTTATTTTTTGTAATCATTCATGTGCATTATGAACTGTAAAAACCTTAGGATTGAATAAATTGCCACAGATTTAACACTTCTCATACCAGGGAAGAATTTTGTTTATCTAGTGGACTAATTAAAGTAGTTTAAAAGATTTTCTAACTACGGATCATAGTTTAATTCCATTCCATAATGTTAGATGTGCAGTGTATTATTTTTCTTCTGGGAAATACTAATCTGTTGCTCATCCTAAACTTTAATAAGTACCTCTAGCTGTATTTGTTCCATCTTAGTAGCATTTTAAAATCACTGTGTTTTGGTACTCTTAAATATGTAGCCCAAACTTTGTGTATGTCACTCAAATAGTGATGAAAATTGGATGAGATGTTGGAACAATGGTTGGATCTTGGGGGAGAAGTTCATTTACAATTATTAGCAACTAGAGGATCAGAACCTCTCACGGCCAAGTCATGCTCACGTAAGAAATCTCTTCAGTTGTTTAACTTGCTTTAGGAGTTACTCATTATGCAGTTACGAACAGGTCTCCTAGGCTGAATTAATTGTATGAAAAAAACCCAAAATTAATAAGATGAGAACTGCTCTGGAAAAAGTTATGTACAGCCCCAAGCTATCTATATGCACTGTTTCATTTGCTGTTATAGAAAGGCTTAGTTAAAAAATACTGTTACCAAAAATTATTTGCTGAAATTAAAAAGTATGATGCAGATTGACTGAGTATGCCTGAATTCAGCAGGACACCGAAGCCAATGCAAGTTTGCAAGAAACCAAGCAGTATTGGGATGACTAGCAACCTTAAAATAATGCCTGTGTTTAAGTTTCTTGATGTACCAAAACCCCTCTCTTCTGTTTGACTCCATCAGGTTTGTGTGTTTGTTCTATTAGATGACATCAATAACCAGTCTCTTCTCAGAGTGCTGTGTAGAAAAGGGAGCATAATTGTCTGCAAAGAGGCCTATTAAGTGTTTGCTTTTAAATCAAAGAACACTTTTGAAATATTAAATAAAGAGGGACTACAATATACAAGTCACTCCAACCATCTCAAAAATACTGATGCACATTAATGATTTACTTTGGGCTTATACATCTATTTGCTTTTGTATTCAAAACGTTGCATTGTTACCCTAGAAACCCCAGTATCTCTCAGAGTTTAGCTTATTCTCCATCTAAAGTACACCCTCTTAAGGAAATTCATACAGGTTCTCGTGAGAGCACTTTTCCCTTTTTTTCCCCCCATTGTTTGTAAAGGAAGAAAAAAAAAGACTGGTTTTGTTGTGAATGGGCCATTTTTGTCTTTTCTTCCTCTGCACTCCCATCCCATTAATGCTAGCTGCAGTTTAAACATGACAGCAGACTCGGCCACTGTGTTCACTGTTTAACAACGTTCCCAGTCTTAATTGAGTTGGGCTGCTTTAGTCCTACATCGATGTGTATTGATATGCCGCAAAAAGCCTTTCTAAGAAATCCCTCTACTTATTTTAGAGGATACCCTGGTTCTCAACAGTCTGGCCTCTCCTATATGCCTTCAAACAAGGGCAATGCAGCTCTGCTCTGATACGCTTATGTTTTACTGGGGTATCATTAACTGGGACATATTTCAGCCCTTGGTACAAAGGCAAACGTCAAGAAGAGGTTGCCAGTGAGCCTCACAGCCCTGCTTCTGCCCCATGGGATTCCCTGGCAGGTAAATGAGGATGGGGAGAAGAGCAGTAATTACCCCATGAAAGACTTTACCCCTCAGAAGCCAGAGATGATGTGAATTGACTGCCTTGAAATTGCCTGGCCTCCCTTCTGCGCTGGTGGTGATTGCCAAAGATCCAGCTCAGGGAGCTGAGACAGGCAAACGTGGTGGCTGCACACCAGCGTTGGAGCTGGTGGAGTTGGGAAAGGCGCAGTCCTGCTTTGTCCCCAGTGCCAGTTACCACTCTGTTGTTTGAGGTCTAGCAAGTCACCTGCTGGAATAACGAGCCAAATCAGATGGCTGATCCAGCAGGGAGGCTGGAAGCCAACTCCAGAACTCCCTGTCCTACCTCCGCATGCCAGCTCTTGGTTGCGTGTGTCCCACACCTCACTGCCTCCTACGCTTTGCTGGTGCAAGCATTCCTGTCACCATGCATCCCTCCAGGTTGGTGACCTGGTCTGACTGTTGCACTTCTGCCATATTGCTTCCGTACAGATCAGTTCCCGATGGCTCTCCACCATGTGGTGGCTTAGGACACACCTTAGAATCATGGAATTGTTTAGGTTGGAAAAGACCTTTAATATCATCAAGTCCAACCATTAACCTAGCACTGCCAAGTCCACCGCTAGACCATGTCCCTAAGCACCACATCTATAAATCTTTTAAACACCTCCACAGATGGTGATTCAACCGCTTCCCTGGGCAGCCTGTTCCAGTGCCTGACGACCATTTCCAGGAAGAATTTTTTCTGATATCCAATCTAAATGTTCCCTGACACAACATGAGGCCGTTTCCTCTGGTCCTATCACTTGCTATCTGGGAGAAGAGACCCACACCCTCCATGCTACAGCCTCCTTTCAGGGAGTTGTCGAGGGCGATAAGGTCTCCCCTCAGCCTCCTTTTCTCCAGGCTGAACAGCCCCAGTTCCCTCAGCTGCTCCTCATCAGACTTGTGCTCCAGCCCCCTCACCAGCCTCATTGGCCCTCTCTGCACTCTCTCCAGCACCTCAGTGTCTTTCCTGTACTGAGGGGCCCAAAACTGAACACAGGATTCAACGTGCCACCTCACCAGCACTGAGTACAGGGGGACGATCACATCTCTACTCCTGCTAGCCACACTGTTCTTGATACATGCCAGGATGCTGTTAGCCGTCTTGACCACCTGGTCACACTGCTTGCTCATGTTCACCTGGCCATCAATCAACACCCCCAGGTCCTTTTCCGCCAGGCAGCTCTCCAGCCACTCTTCCCTGATCCTGTAGCGCTGCCTGTGGTTGTTGTGACCCAAGTGCAGGACCTGACAGTTGGCCTTAACACAAGGGAGGAGATGGGGAGCTGCAGGAATGAGGGACCCAGAGCATGAGAGGGCAGGATATGATTAACTGGCCATTGCCACCCTTCCCACAAAGTATGACAGGGTGAGTGATTTTGAAGAAGCAAGATAAACTTCGCAGTTTGTGCTGGGCAGATGATGACCTGTACTGCTGTGACATGACCCAGAGTTAGGGTGAACCTGGCTCAAACCAGACCCTGAGCAAACCACAGGCAACTCCTGAACCAGAAAATGCCATCCCAATCCCTTCTGTCCCTTCCTGGCACAGGCCAGCATGGGGCTGCCCACATCTGAGCACAGGGCAGAAAGATGCCAGTCAAGGGGAAGCTCTAGAGAATTCGGTCCAGGGTAAAAGCCTACAGAGTTCATCCCCCGAGCACCTGCAGCCACATGCATACCTGCAGCACTCTGGTAACATCAGGAACAGCAAGAAGGCTTGTTGAGCACTGTGGTTTACATGACTAATCAATGTTTGTTCCAGATGTCGATTTTTTAAATTAAGATTTATTCAGACAGATGCAGAAGAAAGAAAATATGTAAATGCAAACTTAAAGCTTCAAAAGAGTTTCAAAGCTCATTACTCAATATTATTTCCTTGCTGCGTAATCTGCTCTCATCACTCATTGACCTCTGGCAAACAAAGAGTTGGGCTCAAAATACTTTTGATGCTCAAAAATACTTCATTTTTAAAGTTGCATTTCAAACTCTACACATGCTCTGCCCAGTAACATCTCTTAAAAACACTGCCCTACTTGTCTTTCACATTTAAGAATCTTGCTAAGAGAACTTCACCAAAAGATAGGTAGATAGGTTGTTTTTTCTAAACAAGTAGTAAAGGGGGAAAAAAAATTACAAAATAAGTGAAACCAACCCACTTACATAAAGACAAAACCTCTTGATTGTTTTTCTTTGATTTACAAAAATATCTCATTAATCACTGCAGGGTTTCTGAGGGAAAAAAATGTCCAGGATACTTAAACAACAATATAAGTTAGATTCACACAGAGCAGAAAAGTTCAACTGATTTAATGATTAAACAAAAAGATGACATGTAAATGACTGAGGATTATATCAGGGAAAGATATTAACTGCAGTTTCTCAATGTGCCTACCTTTGTATTCTTAGTAATTCACTTAGACGAGATGCTCAGGTGGATTGTTTCAGCTCTTGCTAACCTTAAATGAGGAGAGGTTTTATGCATTTCAGTAACAAAGAATCAGACTGTATCCACTTTGTGACAGTTTATAAATCTGTCTCAGAGCTGATCAAAGCTTTCCAAATTTTGGAGGATGTTATCTTCTTAAAATTTTGAATCTGGATGAAATAGTATTGTTCAGATTTTTCAAAAACAGTAAATTTTTTCTTTTTTTTTTTTTTTTCCCCCAGATAGATAATCCTTTGAAATTGACTAGGTTTTGATAACTGTTTATGAGCATTTTAATGTAAAGGAAGAAAGAAATTTCCATTAAGAGACTTGCAGCATTTCGATAAAACCAGAGAAAACAGAGTGCCTCCTAGTCTAGGTAGAAATGACAACACGTAACTACTTTTATTATCACAGTTCAAGTGTGGAACTGCAAATACTACATGCCAGCAATATAGTCTCAAAGAATTATGTGAAAAAGGTAGAGACTGAATTTGCTGGTTTAGCAAAAGCAATACTTAGTTTCACTGAATGAATTGGTCAAATGAGCTTAGTGAGCTCAAGTGATGGTATTCTTTCCAGTCACACTGCAGATGAAGGTATTTTGTAGGAGTTACCTCCAGGAGATGAACAACCTTCTTGCTGACCACAGATGGAATGTAAATGGCTTTGATAACGGAAGTTACTCAAGGGTCTAGAAGCTCCCCTTGGCCCCAAATCATTGCTGTAACTATTGTGTGCAGTACAGTCTTATGATCTGATTGTTTCCCAAGCATCGCTGTTAATGCACATAGACTGAATCTGGGCTCATTTGCCCTAAAGAGACTGGTCCTTGGAAAGCCCTTACACTCTGAGTCAAATTTGATTCACATATACTAACACAAATTTCACCTCCTCCTTACACCAATCAGTGAATTCATTGAAAAATAAAGTCTGGGTTTGCCCCCATAACAAGAACAGCACAAATACTATCAGGGCCGTAACCAAGGAGCTTCTCCTTCTCCTGTGTGAGAACAAAAATTCCTGTGTCCCTGGGTCTCAACTGGCATTCAGCTTCTAGCACTGCCATTAGCGAAGGTAGAACCATAAGATGGTGCCTGTTTAAAGGCGATCAATTATCAGCTCTGTTGGCACAGGACCAGTCTATCTTAGGCCAGCTACCAGGCAGGGAGGTGTTATTTGTATTAGATGTTAGGGCAGCGGTGAGAAAGCCACATTTCCTTGTGAAAAACGCCCAAGAACAGAAGAGTCTCTGTACGGGGGAGTTTGTCTACTACCAACTTGGGTGAGGTCTGAACTGATGGCCATCAAGTCAAAAGGTTCTGCAGTTCATTAGCTGCTTCACGTGCCAAACCGCCCTGTCGCACCATTTCAGATTAAATTTACTACAAAACGCATCTTTGTATAACGGGATGGAGTTTTGCTCCTTGCAACGTGTGAAACATTGAGTTACTGCTAGCTGGGGCTAGGAGCAGAGCTACTCTGGGAGCACACTAGGGGTACAGTTGGGATATGGAGTTATAACTGCCTCCTTGGAGTACTCTCTTCTTGTTCAAGTTGGGAACGTGCTCAATTGCTACCCATATTAGGAGCATATTATCTTCTCCATGAAACCTTAGTTGTGTTGCCTCACAAATTGTTGTGAAAAAAAGCCAAAGCACCATCCATTTATGACCACTTCCACGTTCCTCCCCTCCCACCTCTGCAAAAGCCACCCCACAAGGCTTGCTCATGCAGCCTTGGCTGTCCCAAAGTGGTCTCAGTGTGTGCCTGTCCAGGGTGGGAAGACACAGGAGAGGAAGCCATGGCTACAGGTTAGAAAGGAGAAACTCAAAGTGCACTTTCCATTTTGCCTTATTGTTTTGGAAAGGGAGGGGTGAGGGGATAAGGTATTTTCCGGTTATAGTGCACGTTTTCCTAGCTCAGCTTAGCTTGAGTACGCATGCTTGTGGTTCATCCTCACAAATGCCATGTCAGGCCCTGGGCCAATACAAACACCAAGTCTGTCTTCAATATATATATAGTGAAAAAAAAAAAATTACTCCATCTCACTCCAAATTAGTGTGTTTGCAGAGACAGGGAGGAAGCAAGGAGGGCTCTGGTAGTAGTAGCAGTGTTATGCTGAAACTCCTCCCTTAATAGGCTATGTTGAGAAAAGCACAGCTATTTTCCCTAGCTGCCATGCTTTAGACTTGATTATAACACAAATGAAAATGTATTCAAACACACCAGGCCAAAGATCACAAAGAAATGCATCTGAATTCCATATGATAAGAATCTTGACATGACTCTGTGGGAATTAAGGTGCCAGTATGCCCTGTAATTTGAGGGAGATACAGGTGCTTTATGCCACATGCCAATGTGAAACCTCCCGTGTTCACTTCTGATAAAGGCATGTTAACAAGTGATACGATATTTGTTGATTTTGTCTTTAAGATATTCCCATGTTGTAAAAGCCTGCAAAGCCACCTCCCAAAACTCAGCTGAGTAAAATAATAGGAAAACAAACAAAAATTAAAATAAATAAAATAAAACAAACCAAGAACTTTTCAAAAAGCAGCAACTGAAATAGAGCGTGACGAGTGTTTGATCACAACTGAAGACAGAAAGGAACAAAAAAAAGAGAAAAAGTTGACTTTGTTTGCTGGTGGTCAGTTACTAAAAATTAAATTGAAAACAAAAGAGGCCATATAAATTAATAAGTTATTCACGGCAATTAGTTTGCCAAACATAAATCCATGCAGTTTTCTTTCAGAATAAAGATCCCAGTCCGGTTTCCTGGCCTGATTCCAGATAAGGTAATTACATTGTGCCTACTTAAATTTCCCCTTCAGTTCAGCATGATATATGCATCTTCCTCTCTGAAAACTGTTGTCTAACAAATCCAAAGCCTGCCACTCACCTTTATTGTTGTATAGCTTTGGATTTTGCTACAGGACTCTTTATACCTCTAGCCAAGTAGACTTCACATTTTTTTAGGCTGATAGCATTAAAAAGTAGATTTTGAGAGTAAGATTTTCATATGATTAAGTATTATAATGCTCTTGAATCCCAAGTTTCAGCCATGCCACAAATACAAAATTCAGCCCAGAAGGGGCTCTGAATTTGCCTAGTCTCTAAAAGCTGCTGCATGCTTTTATTAGTAGTTGGGAACCCAGTTTCAGTCGGGCCACCTTTGGCAGGTATGAAATGTGCATCTTAATGCTTCCCTGTGGGCTGGGGATTACCTGCACATGACTCCAAGTTCCAGAACAAGCTTAAAAACATTTCAAAAGCAGCTGAAGGCTTTTCCTGCAGCTCCACCTTTTGGGAGCTGGGGATCAACCAAATTGCTTGAGTTGGTTGTTTCTTTACTAGAGAAGGACTTAACCTTGTTGTATTTGTGGCTGACATTGACCTCTAAAATATAAAGAATAAAGCGTGTTGGAGGTTTTAAAGATGTGTTGAAAGCCCTAAGATGCATTAGGCTGGAGATATTTTTATTCTAGGTAGCTTCTAAAGGCTGCTCAATATAATCAAGTACCCCAATATATAGTTAATCATCATTATAATAAGAGTATTTTCATCTGGACTTTCCGCTTAAGATTTAATTGAAATAATTGTGCCAGATTGAGGCATGATGTAAGTAGATCATGTGAAATATAGCAGGTCCACATCAAATTCAGCACTATTCTTGCGCGTTTAAGTTAGATTTGGTTTCCAGTCCTCCACTTGCACCCTCACATATGATTGCAACCTGGAGAGTTCACGCAGTAAGGTGCTGTGTACCTTCAGCACTGTTAGGTAATTGTTGCGCTCCACTGGGAAGTTGGATTATCTGGTCCCTTTTAAAAGAAGGCATGGCAGACAGCAGAAAAAGATGTTACCATGTGTTGGTGGGCTGAAGACATTTGAAACCTGCAGTAACCAACCTGGAAACCCTGAACTTCCAGAACACCTGAATCTGGACTACAGCACAAGTCTCTCCCTGCTGTAAAACACAGGGATATGTTGGAGACTTCCAAAGGGCCTGATCTAGAGCCCACTGGAAATTATGATAGGTATGGCTGCCACTGGGACTTGAATCAAGTCTGTGGTAAGTTTTAAGATGAAAAGATATTGCAGCAGCCAAGAGTGACCTTTAAGAGAAGAGAATCCCCCCAGAGTAAATATCCTCACTTGTTGGTTCCAGAAAGTGAAGGAATGAGTGGAAAAAATTAATAACTTGCAGATCAACAACAAAATCCTTTTTACCTCTTTTCACTACTCAACCATGGATAAAATTGCTTTGATGAATATCAGACATGTATTTGCCTTTCATCACTCTTCATGTTCTAAACCTTGCCCCCAGACTCAGCAGCTCCCTTTCAGACTACTAAAAATTATATGTGCACAGGAGCAATTTGGTATGTATAATGATAGGCATGATAGTTAAATTGGTTTCCAGTGTCTTTCAGGCTGCATCCCTGCAGAATTGCAATTAAACACTTTACAAACCACAAGGCTATGCTAATCCTGCTTCAAAAATCTCCGATGGCAAGGATAGCAGTCTGCCTTCCCTTGCCACTGACAGATGAAGAGAGCCAGCGTTACTCAGGCTCTTCTTAAAAATATTCTGGTTTTCCCCTTTGGCTCGGTGGTTCATGTTTCAGCTGTAACATTCTGCCTGAGTTCACTATTGCCATGTAACAATGTCCTCTTTGTTTAGCCCTGCTACCTCATTTCTCTCTATTAGCCTTTAATCCCTGTCAGGGTTTCACCTTTGCAACGATGAGGTCACAGCTCACGTTGATTGGGAAAGGAAATCCTGATGATCGTTGCTGACAGAAAGCTGATAATGCTGGTTTGGGCAGCAATAAATTCTCAGTCTCTAAATGAAGACTAATCTTTGAGGCAGAAATCACCTCTTCCAGTATTTTTTTGGGGCCTCATTCACAAATATTTTCCCATGCTCGAGCTGCTTGACCTTTGAAGCATTCAGTGCACCTAGGCTGTTGTGGAGAACTGTCTTCCAGGGATCAAAATAAGCATCCATCTATCAGTGAGAGGCAGGTGAAATTATGAAATAAATAAATGATGTTATCCTCACTGGGAATGCAGCACTCTGAGCTCTCTATAGCCTCTGCAACCCAAAGCGCAAAACTGCAATCTGCTGTTGAGCCATTCTGTCCTGAGAGCATTTTTATTTCTTCAAATGACTTTTGTCAGGACCAGTTTATTTTTATTTTCTCAGCACAAAACTATATCATACAGAGAGAGAAAAGATTAGCAGGAGGGGTTTGTGCTGACCCAATGAAGGATTCAATAAAGACAGTTCTTAAATAACTTTGAACAATGCAGATGCTTTTACGCCACCACAAATACTGTCATTGGTGTGGTTCCCTGCTTTAAATCATCTATGGCCATTGAACTGGCTCTTCTCCACTACAGTATCCACTATATGCAAACTCCTTGCACCTCATGTAATGACACAGCTCCTTGCCAGTAGCAGGAAAGTTCACCAGTGGTTGAACAAAGAGAACTTCATTGGGAATCCAATAATTCAAATAGTTGGCAATACTGTCAAAAGCTCAACTTCTGCACATTATATTATATTTTTATTTCTGTTCCCCAAAACAGATGTTCCTTCAGCACACTGTATTCTAATCTACCACAGTTTCTTATCTACCTAACCTCGGTGCTCCCAAATGCAGCTTCTTTGTGCACTAATTCACCCCTGGACAGATGTATCCAGGCTCAGTGCTCCAAGAAATGAAAAGGTGGTGGTTGAAAGCTTCAGCTCACTCTCTGTCAATCCGACTACTGTTTTTGTCTCTGCAGCAAGCTGTACTCCCTCCTTTGATCAAAATAACCCCAGACTTTGGTCTGAATGCAGATTTGAACTTTACAAATTGGGTCTCCCCCATCTAACAAAGTGTGCATTTTACTCCCTTTTCTGCTAGCAGTAACAAAACCTCCTGCTCCTGTGCACAGCTGGTAGCATTTTAGTCAGGCAATGCTTATGTAATCTTTTATAATTTTTTTCTTCCGTCCACAGTGTGTTGGTCTTCCCAATGGTGAAAATCCTCTATTGCCTGGCCATAATTCTCTCTGAATATGGGCTCCAGCAGAGCTCCCAAGGGGAGCAATTCAGGTGCCTGAACACAGATGTGCAGTGCCATGATATAATAGATTATTTAGGCTGGCCAGGATACCTGCACCAGGCTGACAGATGTGATGTAACAGCTTTGGAAGACACACACCTTTCAGAGGGGCAGCCAGAGCCCAGGCAGGCTGTAATATAATCCTGAAAAGACCTCTGCTAACTTCAGACACCTGAGTCATTCTTGCAGCCTGTCCAGGTGACACCATGCTATCAGAGGGGCAGATTGCTTCTGTGCTCATCAGCTGAATGGATGAGTTTGCTCTGTGCATTATCAAGGGTCAAAAAAGGATCATTACGTGATAGTATAGACACTAGAGTGCCGGTTCCTATACCGATATTCCCACTTTTGTAAGGACAAACATCAGCATGTTTATATTATAACCCTTTTGCCTACAGGTAACTACTCTATATCTTATACATGTCTGGACACATCAGATTTTCCAATCCCTTTGTCAACTAAATCTACTGGCCTATGGGTTAAACTCTTCAGAGGAGAAAGAAAAGCTTTGTTCCTTGAATGGTTTTGACTTCAGGATTCTTTCTAATCTTCATTTAGTGAAAACTCTAGCATTACACACTTTCTTTGTGTGCAAGATAGATTTCTCATTAGAAAAGTTTGGCTGGACCAAGACTTCTAAACCTGCTTCACATGCCAAGCTAATATGTCTTCACACATCTGCATCCCATCTTCTGTCAGGGACACCTCAGGAGCTCAGTGGCAGCGACAAGCAAAATAGCTGCAGGTCTGACCAAAGGTCCAGCTCTCTGTCTCAGACCACAAAGAGTAAGCAGATACCTGGGAAATGCTTGGGTAAACTTTGCCCAGGGAAGTACCATTGCTGGAATGTGGAGGCTGAGGAGCCAGCACACACGAAGTGGAGACCAGACATCTCCTTGGGGCTGTGGGAGCAGTGAGGAAGCAGGAAGGATAAAAGCAGGAAAGCAGCTGCCATACAGAGAGCACAAGCGGAGATGGTGCCCTGTTTAACCTGGTTTCCATTACCTGCCTTGTCTGAATAAGAGTAAGTTTCCTTAATTGCAAGAACATTATCTCTGCAAGGGATTGGGTTGGATAGTCTGGCTTTTGTTTCTGCCCTTCATTTGTATGCCTGGGATGCTGGCGAGACAAAATGCTGCATAAATGCATGGGTAAATACACAGCAGTGTAGCAGTCAAACTCAATGGGACCACAGCACCATCCCTCCTGCGCTCCCAGGACTCTGCTCCAGATTACAGATGTTGCGGGTTTGTGCCGACTCCTGTAAGCATCTGGCCACTTTCTGTCCCTACTGCACAGCTCCCTTTCACGAAATTTAAACCTCAGACTGAAAATGGGCATAGTAATACATCCTGGAAGGGAGATGTGTGTGGAGATATGCTAACTGCTGATGGATAAAGTCCCAAAAGGTGGCACACACTCCTCCTAGACCCGATCAAACTGCCATTCATTAAAAACAGCTTTTTGCTTGCATCCCTCTGCAAGCAGCTCTTAACAACCCACTATCCTGCTTTTTGTATAAATCTGTTGCTAAAAATAACATGTATTATGGTTTTAAAGTCAGTTTTTTTGACATCTTGCTTTCTATATGTGTATCAATATAACATAAAAGCTACAGAAAAACAAAGTAATCCCGATATTGCTGAAACATATACTTAACCCATCCAAACTGACATCCCAAATCTTATCTCAAGGAAAAAATAAGCAGCTCAAAACATGAAAAACCCTCAAGAACTCTTTTAAGGAAGAAAAATTGACATGTCAAGTACAGTGCTACTATTCTGCAATGCTGTTTTAATCCAGTTATGCAACTAGAACTGAGTAATTAAAGTCACCACAAAGCCTCCTCCAGCTTTGCACTGGATTCATTATTCCCCATTTCAAAATATAATCGCTTAAGCTGAAGTAACCACAATATTATTGTCACAGCTCTGTGCTGCTGCAGCTAGATAACATACCTTTATTATTTCTCAAGCAATATAGCTGAAGGCAGATTCTTGCAGCAGAACAGCTTGAATGCCATACCACGATTACAGGACAACCTTTGGGACTGAGAATTGCCTTGGGTTTCAAGATTTTATATAAATAAATGCTCTTTCTTGAAAAACAAACAGTTAATTTCATCAGTATTTTAACCCTATTGACTGAAGGCATTTTTCCTTCAAACCTTATTTTCCATTCTGAGATTTCTTGTTATCTTTTTATCACCTCATTTTGTTCAAAGGTTTTATAACAATTCCAACCAGGTCCCCTTCAGAATGTTTGGCTTATCCTAGAGGCAGAATATAGGTGGACTAGTCTAATGCCTGAGAAGAGAAAGGCCTGGCACACCCAACAAACTGGGGTTTCCAGGGAACTGAAATGAATCCCACACAACCCAGGAAGGATACAAGAATTTCAAAGGCTGGCTTCAGGACATACCCCATGGCAGAGATCTAAGCTTCTTGTGCATGTGGTGATGAAAACCAAGATGGTTAAATACCAAGGAGCCTTGGTGAGATGATTTTTCTATAACAGATGTGCACCTTATTCTACCTGATTAAAAAAAAAAAAAAAGATACAGTAGCTAGGTGCTAAAGCCTCCGGTATCCCTATTGACTAGCCATTTACAGGCTGCTGGTTTTCAGAAGTTTCTCAGTTCCTATATTTTTGGGAACTTTTTTGGAAATGGAAAAAGTTACCTGCCTGAAAGGCCATCCCACCTGGGAACTTGGGAGCACACCAGAAGAAGAAGAAAAAGATGGAAATCCACACCTACTTTAATATAGGAAAACTGAAAATTTAGACTTTTCATAAGCAACAGGAGGCCCATGATATTCTCCTCCATGCCAGGAGGCATGTTCACCTGTTCTTATGGCACCCATTAGTTTAGGTCTATGGTCACTCTGATTTGACACAGCATCACACTTGAAAACATCAGGCTTGTTTTGGCTAAGAAACAAAAACTTACCCAAGGCATAGAAATTTCTGCCCAAACACTAAAATTTCACCAAAATCCTAGTGCTGAAAAGACTATCATATACCAGAGAGTGTTGAGCAGAAGTAATAGTAGGCTGCACTGCCAACTCCTGTAAAGCAGAAAAAAGGAGCTGGGAGTTTGCCTCTTACTATCAGCTACCATATATCTTTTTTTTTAGCAGCATGGGGTGATTTTGATCTGTGTTCTTCATACTTATAGCTCTGATAAAGAAAACGAATGCTCTTTCATGTAGCTTTAAAAAGTGGTTTGACTTACCTCTAAATTTTCTACAGAAATTAACTACTCTAGAAGGATGAAGTCAGGTTAAATCTTGATTTTTTTTTTTTTTTTTTTTTTTTTTTTTTTTTTTTTACAAACTGTGAGGATCACCACATTACAGGATTCTTATTTTAGAATTTATTAATGCCTAGCATGCAATAGATCACTACCAGCTGCTTCAGTTCTCTAGATGTGATTTCCTAATCGCCATTCCCTAGCAAAAGTCTTATGGCTTGGGACTCAAAAGCATAAAAGTGCCAGATCTCACCCAGTCTATGGAGAAGGGGTTAAACTGTATTTCTTGCAATGTCAAACAGGTTCTAGCCACTGGTTGACAAGAAGTCCACATTTTGAATTGCACAAAGAATGTTATTTTGTGTGGGACTGTGGAGGGAGGCTGCTTGCTTTGAGGCCAAAATTTGGTCAAAGGAATTATAGTGACTACAAGTATAGGCACACTAAACTGTGTGTACCTTACTACTATGATAAAGTGAAGGTTATCATTATTTTTTAAACCCTTGTGTTGTTATTTATAGGTGTTTTGTTGTGCTTACGTGATCTTTTAAGGTAATGACCTATGTACTGGACTGCTAAAAGCACCTGGGTTCAAACACCTCCAACAGCAAAACAGTGATTTCATTTTTAATACAGACCAGGTAAAAGACTGGTTTACAACACAAGTTCTTAAAGAGTTGCATCAGCCATAATGATGGGACAGTGAAGCACCATGCATGTTTTGAAAAGCCTGATGAGGAGCAGGAAATTCTCAATTTGGCTTTGAGAAGGAAACCTGTCACAGGGTACATAACCCATCCAAGTATCATGGAGCTCCTCCCTCAGTCCTGGTTTGAGCCACCAGAACATCTGATCCTCTGATGAATATGGACAAGTCTGAGCTTGGCTTAACAGTGACACTAGCTGCTTGTGTCTGTATAAGCTGTAGATTTATACTGCGTCATGTGCATATACCAGGGCTTTCCACTAGTGGCAAATTAAAAGCTTCAGTGTGAGCCAGTAAGAGATTTTTTTTTTTTTCACCTGTTGTTTGGTGGGGTGCTGAGGTTTGGACTGAACAGATTTGTTTTCATAAAAAGGTCTGAGTTCTGGAGAAATCACAGTTCTGTGTAAAAACATGAATGCCCAGTCCCCAAAATACTGAGGCTGAAGTAGCAATATTCAGTTTACAGTACTCTACCACAACATCATTGAGACGATAGAGTTCATGTTTTTTCCATTACAGACCACTACTCAACTTTGGGGGGAAATCTGTGGTATTATTGTGAGACTCAGTTTGTAGAAGGACCTCAGCTATTCTAGAAGGAGCAATATTCAGTTTCACACTCCCTGGTGAACTGCAATATCATTTCCAAAGAGAAGTATTTAAAATAAGAATAATTAAAAACCTGAATCATTGAAATCAATTCTTTGAATGGTGGTATTTGGGTTCAATTTGAAAAATCTAAAGCCTTTCAAAGAAAGTAGTGATCAATTCAAGAAGCGTTATAACATGTTAGAGCAGAGGTCTACCTTGCTCCATTACCTTATCTCTGGCAGTAGCCAATACTGGGTACTTGAGGCAAACACTGATTCCTCCCAAGGATACTCTCTAATCCTCCAGCAATTTGCAGCTCAGAGTTCCTGACACACAGGAAAAGTGATTGAAAAAAAAAAAAAAACCCTCTGAATTTTTACTTCTGGGAATTTGTGCAGCCACTTTTGTAACCTTGTGAAGTTTTAGTATCTACAATATGCTGTAACAAGGAACACCATAGCTTGATTACCCATTGTGTGAAAAAACACCTCCTCCTTGTTCATTTTCAGTGTAACCTCCAATAATTATGTACCTACTAAACATAATTTTATTTTTGCTTATGTATGGTCAAGTGAAAGCTGAAATAAAATACGCTATCACATCTACTATCATTATCACAGTAGTTAAATGAACCTAGTATAGCAATACCCCCATGAGATAGCAGGAGTACAACAGTTATCTGCATTGGCATTTCAGTTTGCACCACTAGTGCACTTCTGACGTTAATCTCCTGGTTGTCTCCACCTACTAGGCTTTGGTTTATACTGTGGAGAGGTCATTGAGTAACAACTAGATTCACTCCGGATGAAACTAAATCAAGATGCATACCAACAGGGTTCCTAATGTGCTCCAGCCTCATGGACATTCAGTACTACAGATCAGACCAGACTTTTTTCAGAAAAAACTCAACATATAGGGTTTATTTGTGGAGGATGAACATGAACTCCTTACCTTCAATTGTTTCAGTCTCCAGATCTGATCCTTTTACGCCTCACTACTTGGTAGTGTAGACAAAGCCTCCATGATTTGCTCAAGGCCATAGAGAACATCAAGGGCAGATAAAGCTCAGCCCTCCTGAGCTGCTTCTTACCTCTTTCAAGACATATAACACAATTAAGTGTGCAGTTATAACCTCCTGTATCCAAACATCTTGGGCTACATATAGCTGCATATCAGCATGCACATCTGATTGTCACCAGCTGCAGTCAGACAAGATGCCTCCTCCATCACAAGGACCTGTCCCTCTCATCTTTCCTTCCCACAGAAAAGTGCTTTTATTTCCACCAATGAGCCCCACAGTGACCTGAGACAATTCGAACTACTGGCTTCTGAGAAACCAACTTAGCCATGGATGATGACATAACTTGACTAATAATAGATCAGCAGTGCAAATAATGCAAGGCCAGAAATAATACAAGGCCAGAAATAATACAGCATGGTGCTTGCAGTCTCTGTGCTGAGAGGCCAAGTGGGCAGCATTACTCTTCAAATGAGGTTTATTGCCGGTGAGCTGAAGGTGAAGAGTCTGCAAGTCATTCCATCAGCAGACTTTCTTCCATTATTTAACAAGTGATTATTTGCTCTGCTGTCTAGGTGACTTGCAGGTAGTTGAATCATGTTGCCATGGCATCTTATAGGGTATCAGCATTTTTATTCCTCAGTCCCAGTTGAAATGCCAATATCATTTGACAATTTGCTCCAAGTTTTATATATGTAATCTCTGGTTTAAATTTAAGTGGGAAAGTACAACACTACTTTCTACCAAGTCCAATATATTTTATTTCCATGTTTTAGTCAGGAAAGCATGGAATTTAGAACAAAAAAAAAAAGCCTTTCTGTAAATACCTTAGCACATACATACTTACTTGTTATACAGCCAGATTTTGAGAAGATAAAGATTAGATTAAAAAAATATTAACATACCGAAATATGACACATAGCTAATCTGTCTTGACTTTTATGACAATTTCACTAGGCATCTGCAGATCTTCAGAAACCTAACCATGTGGAAAATTGTTTCAGATCCACAGAGGCTATCACATATTTGTTTTTGTGGGTTTTTTTTCCCCCAAGACTTTCCTTTTTGATAAATAAAAAAAGGTTAATAATAAGGTTAATGTGTTATAGAAGGTCTCATGCATTAGCATTATGAAGAATCAAACAAAATGAAAACAAGGTGGGGAGAGAGAGACACAGAGAAAGAGATTCAGTCATTAATGAAATTCTGTGGTCAAAACTAATGACAATGCTCCATTGACTTCAAGGAAGGAAACTCAGGCCATGAACTGCAATTGGAAGAAGAGAATAAAAGCATATTGTCTGGACAAGACATATGCGCAGAGTAGGTTCAGAGACAGGTCCTACTCAGTTATTTTAGCATGTTGCATTTATGACCCAAACTCAGGGCTGCAATTACCTGAGTGCTCCTTATTTGAACACGAATTAAGTTTCATATAACATTTACTAGCTGCAGAACAGAGCAGTGCTTGTTTTTATCTACATGGTGGCTTACATGATATTGCAAAGAAATACCAAAGAGTGTGGTGGGTACTGAAGAGCCATAAGGGCAAGTAGCAAGAAGACTTGGTTATGCAATTAGAGTTGCAAAGGAAATTAAATAAGCAGAACAAGATTTCCAGGTGGATATTTAGCTGGTAAACAGGCTATAATATATCTGCTCTCACAACCTCCTTCAAAAAATATCTGATATAAACTCTTTAACATACTGCAAATAATTACATGCTTGAATTTCCTTTAATCTCACATGTGTGGGACTTAAAACTTTGAGTGAAGCACCTGTGGTTTGAAGTTGATTTGTTAAATTTTTTTTTATCTGATAGTCCCCAACCCAGCATTGTAAATTAGTCATGGCTAATTTGGTTATAACTATGTTTTATCTCTACGTTTTGTTATGACATCCTCTCTCTCAGAATGAGCACTGCCCTCACTGCATTTACCTCATCTGTGTTACTTTTCCAAACATTCACGATCAGGAGCAGAAGTGAACCCTGTTACCTTAACCTTAGCTGTGAGCACAGGGAACCATTCACACTTTTAGCCATTTTCCATCCACTATTAACAAAGACAGGAAAACAAGCATTTTTAACTCTTTTTCCCTGTCAAATCAAGCCAGCAGCCTCCTTCCCAGTCTGGGGATCTGTCAGTACACTATGATTATTTTTTTCAGACTCCTCTTTTTGACCAAAGTCCTCAAATTCCAATCAAATGGAGCAGAACAGAGTGATTTAGAGTTTTGCATTTAAACCTCCCAACAGTTCCCATAAAGAGTCCCTGATTTTGAAGTTAATTCAGTTCAAAAGCCTCTTTAAGAAGATTCAGTTACAGACCCTTGCTGGCCCTCTGGTAAGATTCACGGAGCAACAAATATTGTTGATAGAATGTAATTCTTTCAAAGACAGTTCCATCTGAAAATGCATTGATGTTCTCTATTAATGGCATACTGTTGACGTGGTTTCCTCCATTATTCCATTAATTATATTTTATTTTTGTAAAATGTTTCTATGTATATTTTAGATGTAAATTTACACACACAGAAAACCAAACATGCAAGTTAATGGAGACCAATAGAGAATGATTTAAAAGAAGACAGTTGTTTCATTCCTGTTTCATCAGTAAGTCATACTGAACCATAATCTCCACATGCTTCCTGTGAACGGGGGGAAAAAAAAATTTAATTCTGCTTTTTCATACATAACAGAAAAATAAGAGCATTTAAACTTCCTAGCCTGCTGCAACTAGTTCCTACTGATAGATCCCCAATGATGGATCCCATGAGACTATCAGAGGTACTTCATAGAGAGGTCTCCCTGGGCACACCTGTTGGCAGACTGGGAGGTCTCATTTTTTTTCTGGTAAGAATTAGCCAAATGATAGCACTTCACATGCATATACTGCAGTTTGTGGTCTATAAATAACTTGTTACCTGATTTACATCCAGGTAGCTATCAAGCACTCTTCTCTCATCTGAACAGTTACACTGATATTATCTGGCAGCCACTCAACCATCTAGATATGAGCCCATTGGGCTGAAATTATTTTAATCAGATGAAAAAGGGAAAAGCTAGACAAACTTTCCATTCTCCCCAGCTCCTCGTTCAATCTTTCTTTCTGCCTCCATTGTTCTCCCATTTTGGTCAGTTCTTGGTCGAGCATTGTCAGTTTCTTTGCCCAGTCACCTCCTGCTGTGCATTTTCCATCTTCTAGCTGAACAAGGTAATACTGAACAGTCTTCTCCAGATTTGCTTAATTGCTTATAGACACCTTTCTCTACCGATAAGCATCTGCTTTTGCTTGTCCTCTCCGAGGAGAAGAGTGACATGACAAAACTTTTTTTGTCCACACAATTCTGTATTTTCCTGTTATCTCTGTTAAATTAAACCTCATTTCCCTTTTACAGTGGCTCATCAACAAATAGTTATGAAAGCCTATCATCATGAAGCTGTCCTGGCCTTTTTTCAGCTGAATTCATCAGTGAAATTGCTGTTGACACCAGTGACTGGATCCAGCCCCACAGGAATAAAGCCAGTTCTTGCCCATGGTGGGCAAAGAAGGGCACCATCAGTTCAGAGACAGCCATACCAGCTGTGCCTGCCCTGTACCCCCACACTAGGGTAGGTCCCAGGAGGTCCAGTGCCTTAGGGTGCCCTGGACCTGGCACTGGGATGGGATTCAGATGCTGAAATCCAGGCAATTAGTGAAAGCCTAGATGTCTCCCAGTCAACACACTCTCCAAGAAGGGTATGGGCCTCCTGGAAGTCCTCTGTTGCACGGAGTCAAGCTGCACACAGATGTCTTTCACACCCTGAAGCACCCTGGGCACTAGAAGCCCATGGTTAAGCAATTGAATCCCAGCCCTCAGGTCCTTGCTGACAGTGGTATTTCTGACTGACCATCCACCTTCACAACATGTGGTCTTGGAGCCACATGAAAGGGAGCAGGACAAGTTCAAACAAGACTTTTTGCTTACCAGTCTGCCTGGGGTCATTGTGGCAGGACTGGCTGGTCTAGCTAGAGGCCATAGGATGCTAATGGACAGGGACTGGTATTTTGGGGAGAAGCCTTGCAGCTGGGCACCATGACCTGCTAACTCGTCAAATTCACTGGAGACCCCAGGCTACTCCTTACAGATTAACAGCCTTGTCTCACTTTTACTTCAGCATTTCAGGTAGACCTGCACCTCCATCAGTAGGTGTCTTCAGACTGAAGAGAGATGGCTGTGCCAGGAAGCCACTGTTTCCTTACGAGATGGCTTGACATTGTGGTCACTGGTCTCCCAGGCTGCTACTGCCTCTTCTCCCTCCTGCCTACATGCTCAACCAGCTGGCTCTGCTGCTTGGGTAGCCTTTTCTTCCCACTCACTCACCAAGAAAATGCTACCTCTTGCACCCCAAAAGTGGTTATTTATGTAATTTTAAAAACTTCAGTCAGTTCAAGGAAAGAGGGCTTCGGGGACCAAGACCTGCAGGTGGGAGCACAACACTACAGCACATTGAGCCCTCAGGCTGGCTTTGCAGGATAAAACTGTCTCTTCATGGCCCTCCCAGCTCAGGATGTCCCACTGCAGACTACAGGAATGGACAAAACCCACCCCGTTAGCACATGGTGATGAGGACCCCTCAGCAACATAGGTGCCAAGCTGGATCTCTGCACAGAGCTGGGACTGCAGAAGACACTTTTCTTTTTGGCCTTCCCAATCACCATTGCCACCTTGCAGTGGTCTCAACCAGCCTTCCCACTGTTTCTGTGAAGTTTCTCAGTTAAGAATTTAAAAATATTTCCATAAACTGCCTTAACAGTTTTATATACTAAAGCTACCTATTAAGATAAGCCAATTAATAACATTTTATTGTTCTTCCATGGTCTCTCTGACACCCAAGGGTTCAGTAGAACTCACATTTATTAACAAAACATGAACATGTTTTCAGGTACCCACCTACACATAGATAGAAGAAATGAGTAAGACATGATATGAAGAGGTGAAACACTTGCTTTACACCTAGGGGAGAGATGGGTTTACCAGGCAGTGGCAGAATAATGGTGGGTGCCTGACAAAGCATGAACTTTTCATTAACTTAAGTGGACATCAATTTAGCCTTTTTAGTATTATTGCCAGGAGATGAAATAGAAGTCAAAAGGTCCTGACCCCAGTGCAGTTGTGGAGAGTAATTGGATGATATTGCTTTAGATACCTCAGGAACCTCCCACTGGGCCTCCTTGGCTTGCACTGGGGAAGCCATCTAGACCTGTGCCCCACCAGCCAAGCAAATAGGAAGCCAGTTCTGGTACAACAAGCACAGTCAGTTGAAAACGAGGAGAGCCAGTGTGGTCTCCCTGTATGCCTGGTGTTGTGTAGACAGCAAAGACACAATAAGCCCTTCCACCCATGACAATCATGTTTCTCCTCTTCACAGGCTCACAGAGCTCCCCCTCAGTTGCTGCTGGAGTCCCCTGGCTCTGAACAGTGCACAACCATCCATCCAGCTCTGCCCAGTGCTTCCCAGCTGGGAGATCAGCTCTGTTGGCTCTTATTTTTCTTCCCCCTTGCTTCAATAGAAGGGTTTTCTCCATTTTGCTGTAACAGAACTACCACAGAAAAGAGGCTGAATCAGATGTTTCCCAGTCTGTCTTGCAAACCCACTGCTTCCATGTTGCAGAGAAGAGGGGATGCTGAGTTTTGCTGCAGAGGTGTCAGGGAGACCCTACTGATCAAACTACTCTTCAAACTGCTCATTCTTCCTCCTGTCTCCCTACAGAAAAGCTGCAACAGAGAAGGCCTCTAGACCAAGTACAAGGCCATCACAGAAGAGTGGATCTCCAGATCTGACCTCAAACAACCCCTTGTGCCTGGTCAGAGTCCTTCTGCCACTGCCTGGTAAACCCATCTCTCCCCTAGGTGTAAAGATCTGTTTTAGCTCCTCTCTAACCCTGTCTCAGTAAACTGTTCATCTGCAGATTTGGAAAATTTTGTGGGTTTAGGAAAAAAAAAAAAAAAAATCTCATTTTGTCAATTCCCTTCAATGAGAGCAATCTTCTAGCCACCCAAGTCAACCATCTGTGTTTGGCCAGGCATCAAAAACAAAGTCAAGCCTGAACCACCAATTATTTCAGTCTAACCTTCACCTAGGAAGAGCTCAGCTAAGCCCACATGTTTTCAGACTGCATTAAGCCTGCTTCTTGGCTTGCCAATGTAGATGCTTTGCTGCATCTATCTGCCAGTCTCATCCACACAACCTTCTTCACCAGGTCTCTATCCAACATGGAGCCAGAAGCTTTACAAACATGTTGGCTTATGGGAGCAGAAGATCTCATTTCAGTTTGACACAACATTAGCAGCTGAAATACTCTTTCCATGTTCCTAGGTGTTCCATGTCTGAGCAGCTTAAGGAAGGAGAGGTGGAATAATGAAGGGAGCAGGTGTGAAGCTCACTCAGGGTAGGGGTAAGAAGGAGTTATAATTATGAACACTTATAAAGACATCAGCAGCCAAAGTTACATGAGTTGGAGGGAACAGAGTTGCCTCCACGAGTTGAAGAAATGTCACTGAAATAAGTCTCACACATGTAATTCAAAACAAAATGAAACTCACTGTTACTAAAGAAAGCAAAGTTTACCATGACCCATGAATGGATGGGGTCTGATTTAAAAAAAAAAAAAAAAAAAAAAAAAAAGAAATTGAATGGCTGCAAATGAGGTCTCTAGTCCATAAGAGATGAATTATATCATAAGTTAAAGGCTACAGAGTCCATTTTTCCTTTTGTTTTGTGCAGTTATTTTACAAAGTACTTTGTCCTCTGTTGATACTACAGGTAACCTGATGCTTCCTGGTAGAGCTGGACAAATGATCACCAGCTCAATATGGACAAATGTTCAGAAATTTTTCCACTTTGGACAGGAAAAAACATTATTTTCTAATTTCTAAATACTAGACAGCTGGCCACAGTTAAAGTACTGTCTAGTACTTTCTGGTTAGCCTTAGTTAAACACTTATTTGTAATTTTCAAAACCTAAACTGTAGTTACAGAGTTATGATGGTATCCATTACATTGGTGCTTTTTTATCATTATTACAACTCCTGCCCAAAATGTTGGCAGTAATAGGACAAGTCAGTAGCATGTAATTTAACTTACCTCACATCCAGAGTTGAGGGTGGTCCCTCTGCTCAGGGCCGAGGTCACTGATGGGGCAGGTTCAGAGAAAGCTGCTCTTGCCTTTGCTGGGGTCAGCCTAACTAGAGAAACCTGGAAGCCTTTCTCTTTTATCAGCTCTCCCCCACCATCACTGCATGACCTGCACCAGATCTCACTCATGTGAGAATCATCAGCTAATTGCAAATCAAAATTGCTAATCACCATCTTGGGAACCAACCTGCGAAGGTCACCCAGTCAGAAATGCCAAGCTAAGATATTTATCACATATGGTGTCAGATATGGTACAAGACCTTTTCTTTCATTTGATTTTTTATTTCCCGTTATATTATATTCCCATCAGAGCAATACCAATGCCAGACTTAAGCTAGGTGTGATCATAAAATAACAGTGCTTTGCCCTCATCGGACCTCAAGCATCGGGCATACAATTAAATCCCGCATCAATCATCATGCACTGGCTGGTGACCTGCTCCCTTTGCTGCAGAGTGGAAGACCTCTAGTAGCCCAGTTGTCACGGGGGAGCAGTTGGGAACGAGTCATGCCTCTAGTCTCCTTGCTCAGTGGAAGTTAGGAGGTTACTAATGCCACTAGCAGATGTGTAACTGAAGGCATTAAGGGGCCGGGTATGATATACCCAGTTACCAGAATAGCATCAAACAGCCTAGATCCTTAATCCTCACTTTTTATCACTACCAAACATAATTTCAGCATGAGCTGGTGCATTTCTCAAGGCTATAATCATAAAACTTCCAAATTGTTCACAATTACCTACATGTCATTTAATAACCAAACTAGGTTAATTAAACTTAATCTAGTTCAGTTATTAACATAGTTTGAGGAAAGAGCCTTTCTCTTGCTTCTGGACCCCAATTCCTCCAGGAAGTGACCAGCACTGGTTGCAGAATGGGAGGGAATGTCTCACCTTGCTGTTGTTCAAAATCTCAGGTCTTCTGATGGGACAAGCCAGCTCTGTCAGTTGCCTTTTAGCACAAGCAGACCCTGATTGTCTTCTGTCACACCAAGAACCTGACTGTAGCATGAGTTTGTGGAAAGGCCATGACATGTTGTGGCATGTGGGAACATGCTATCAGTAAGACAAAGGAACTAGTGTGGGGAATCTAGGTCTGCAAGTGGTTCTAACTCTGTGAGGTGGCTCCCCAAATCCCTGGCCCAGTGGCCCTTGCTGCAAGAAGCTTGCACAGAGCGTGGCAGGTCCCTCAAATGGCCATGCAGGCCTGAAGGACAGCAACAGATACCAACCAGTTCTCTCATGTGCAGCACACACTGAGAAACCCTCAGAAAAAACAGATCTGGAAGCAGAAGGGAGAAAGTATTCTTATATCTTGTGCTTGCATTGCTTCTCTGCATTAGCCACGGTCAGCAGGGATTTAACCTGGATCCTCTGACCCAATGTAGATGGAGCATGATTGATTCACATATTCTGTTTGCCACAGATGCAGGAAGCTCAGTGACCCGCTGTGTGGCCTGTCTTCCTATAGAGAGTGACAAAGTACCATCCCAAATGGGAAAATCTTACAGAAAAGGGCTTTTGAATCTTCTGTCTGTATTGCCTCATGCTTCACATTTGCTATTGCACCTTGAAGTGATGGGGTACATGGATTTAATTGTAAAAGATAAATTTAAAAGAGAGTGGCCATAAGCTGTCCTGTGCAGGTGTCCACCCTGGCATAGTCTAGATTTGAAACAGAGTGTCATGGTAAAATGTTTGGGGTACGAAAGCACAGTGTGCCTCTGTCTGTCTGCAGTGACCTCAGGATAGGCTTTCTTTCTGCAGCCCTTCAAGATTTCTCTTCTGGGTCTGGTGGACATGTTTACCTTTGATTGCTCAGTTACAAGTAAACACTCAGTGATAGAAGGAAAGAGAAATATGGATGGGGTAGTGAAAATAAGGAGAGGGGGAAGAGAATCCAATAAAGAGGAGAGGGAAAAAAAAAAAAAAAAGAAAAAAAGAGATGAAATAGGATAAGGTGAAAGCAAAAAAAAAGGGGCTCATTGCAGAACAGATAGCACATTCTTAGCCACAACAGGAATGAAAAATCTTTCATCAGATCAATGATTTTGGAGACTTGGTGGGTGTACTTTATGTCTCTCTTGTCTAGTAGCAGCAATTTCCACACAGCCTCACACCTCCTGCGCTCACCACAGGCAGCAGGGAACAAAGACGCTCAGAGAGCAGCAGTGATGTTGGGAAGGGCTTTGGCATTCCTTGCTGCTGCAGAGCGGGGAGGACCCTTCAGCCTCAGACCAGACGGGTAATTTGAGGGAAGGGCGTCCTCCACAGGCACGCGGGGCTGCCCAGGGAGCCTCAGCCGTGATGGGCAGACACTGAGGTGCACCAAGGGCAGGCGAGGGTGTGGAGCTGCCTGCGGGCAGGTGGGAAACCTCAGCCAAACTCAAGACCCTAATATCTAAGTCAAATTCTGGTCCCTTTTTCTTTACTTAGGAGAAATGGTATTTGTTAACTAATGGCTAAGCGCATGCTGGCCAGCCAGAAGTGGCTCTGGCGTTTGTTTCAAAATTGTGCTTGCTGTAGACTTAGCCAAGAGAGAACAATCAAGTGCTATTTTCGAGGGTGACTGACTCCAAGCCCAAGGAATGAGCATCCCTGGCAGACCTCAGCTGACATCTTTTAAAGAGCTAGCAAAAATCCAAGTTTAGGGAAGAGAAAGATTTTTTTTTCCTTTCAGAGAGAATGGCCTTTTCCACAAATCAAAGTGATCTATTTAATTAGTTCTGACTGGGTGTTAAATCTACTAAAAAACAAAATTGAAGCAGCAGGCAGTGGAGCCAAATTCAAACCTTGCTACAGAAAACAAATACTTTTCAAATGAGAAGACATAACAAGACAGTAGGTGTGCCCACAATAGAAAAAAAATGCAGGATGCTTTTATAAGCAGATTTTGATTTTCCCAAAAAGAAAAAAGAAAATATTAAGGAGCACATTTATTTGATTCTACTGAATTCCCACAGCCTTCTCTTAAATTCTGCTCGGAATTACCTTGGATTCATTTTGATCCCCCACAAAAATAAGTTGCTCTGCTGTCTACAGCATTGTTTGCTTATTTTTAGGTGCACCAAATCCTCATGCAAAAAATAGATAAAAGCGTAGTTTCCCACTGTGTGCATGTTTTTCTTGCTATTCTTTCAAATAGTATCCTTACAATTTATGAGCAAAAAAAGTTAAATGAAACAGATGTGGCGGGGGGGAGGGGGAGAGAAACCAAACAATTTTCTATATTCACTCGTAATTTTGTACTGATTTAATACAGCACATGAATCGTATATGAAAGACAAAACAATTTTCCAGGCTCTTTATAATCTCATTAAGACAAAATGTAGACAGGGCACTTGCTGCACGTAAGCTGACATCCCTCGGTCATTCAGCCGTTTCTGTAGAGCCGGGCCACATCTGCCTCGTGGTTGCCTTCAAAGGGCCGAATGTAATTTTAGGGCTGTATAAATGTAGGAGTAGTTACATTTATACAGTCCTATAATTATATTTGGCCCTTTGAAGGTAACTGCGAGGCTGATGCGACCCCCAGTGAAAATGAGTTTGACACCCCTGCTTTAGAGGAAAAGTGAGTAATATTTTACATTCACAAAAGCTCTCTGAAATAAGTCACAGAGACGTGACATAAGGGGAATTACTTCAGAGAGGATGTGGAGGAATCTGTGGTCAGGTAATCTGTGCAAAGAGAACTGATCCTCTAACTTCTGTGAAGGACTACCTACCTACCTGGGAAAGCCCAACCCACAGACACCATCCCTGGGGTGAGTTTCTTGTCCAGTTGCATCAGTGATCTTGCTGCTGTCAAGAGAGGGAGACTTGGGAGACCAGCTGTCAAACTCAGATGAGTAAGTTAAAGGCAATACAGTCACGGCATGAACATCTTCTCCATCCCAGCAGGTGTGAATTGCTCCTCAGGCATCAGGATTTCTTGTTCTAAAGAGCCTACTTAGCAAACTACACCTCATACATGTATATACACAATTTTCTGTGCAATACAGATTAGCACCACCACAGAATACAGAAAAGTTGTGTGTCAGCATCCCTGGAAAAACTTATAATGAAATACTAAATCCAAGCTGCTGAAATATCTCAAGATGATCGCTAGAGGCTATTGTTCACAGCCAGTGTTCCTAAGAGCCCAAGCTCTTATTTTTTTCTGCCACAGCTGGCACCTATTTTCTGCATAAATAAGATTTTCACAAACAGACCAAAAATACAAACATTCACTTAAAAAAGTAAAGGTAGCATGATCGCACTGGCTGATGAACAGAGCATATTCTCTTGTGCTCAGTGAAACAAATATCTTCCAACAACTGATCCTGAAAGGAGTTGTCTTCACAGGGGTACCTGCCTACCAGCAGATAGAAGGGAACCAGTCTTTAATTAGTGGCTTTGCGCCACTCTTCAGAATTAGATATTAAATAACAATTGCATTCACTTCAGTTACCAGTAAGACTGTTTTTGGCTGGCTCAAAATGTGGGTTGCCATCCACATCCACATGCTAATTGAACTGCAGATCATTGCAGAGTTACTGTATTTAACCTGGAAACTGCCTCTGTTTTAATTCCTTTATATTGGCATAGGTGTGAGAACACAATTGCATTGAACCTGTGGCCATAAAAAGCACAGACTGTCATATGCTGGTGATGCCAATGTGACTTGCTCTGCTCCAAAAGTCATCTTGTGCCACACTTTTCACTTCACCCCGACTTGCATGAGGCAGCAGATGTCACTGGGGCCAGGTCCACAGTGCTGGTGGATGGCGTGTGTTCAGGCACTGACGCAGTCACCGGCTGGATGGGCAAAGCAGATGCTGTAATATTTTTCACGGGCCAAATTTGGGTGTAGTGTGATTTTGTGGTTGGGACAGGAAGACGTTAAACCTGCATGAGCTCCAAACAATGGATGCATTAATGGTGCTGACAAGTGATTTGCCATGTTGGAGTGTTACAGGCAGTCACCAGTGGTTTCAAGAGTTACAGTACGCTGCAGTTAGGACAGCCACCCTGGAAAGGCACACGGTATTGCTCTCCAAATCATGAAGTAACTTCTGTCATCACTGCAAAAGCTTATCCAGCAATCACACATGGAATGAGCTGGTTTGAACACTGTTACAAAATGTGTTTATTCTTTGCTATTGTCCTTGGCTGTTGTGACCTCCCTCTGTAAAAGAAGTAACTGTGCTAGGATTACATATCCTATCCTATTTTGCCTTTTCTATCTGCTAATAAATCACAGATCCATCAGGAAGTGTTTTTTAAATGGAAGAAGAAGCAGAAGGTAGATCAGTGTCTCAGAAAGTTAGTCAGAAATATTCCTGGTTTCTTAGACATTATTTTGTTTATTTGAATAAGACTAAGGCTATGGCCCTGATTACTCTGAATCATCTACACTGGGTGTGTCAAATTCATTTTCACCGGGGGTCACATCAGCCTCACAGTTGCCTTCACAAGGCCAAACGCAATTTCAGGGCTGTATAAATGTAGAAGTAGTTACATTTATACAGTCCTAAAATTACATTTGGCCCTGTGAAGGCAAAGGCGAGGCTGATGTGACCCCCAGTGAAAATGAGTCTGACACACCTGATCTACACACATTGAATGCTGACTTGGACAAACTGTCTTTATCCCACTAGAAACAACTTTGGGGCAATTTTTCCTGCCATAAGCGGTTCCTGTAGCACACAAGACATCTTTCCATAGATGCAGGATGCCTGACTCTTGGCCAAAACGACCTGAGATGTGCTGCTCCTTCTTTCAGGAATTGGGCGAATATCTGTGAGCCTTTGCTTGTTCTAGTAATTTTTGTCTCTCCATAGTCATCCAGTGTCAAGTAAGATTATTTATCAGGTAATTTGATCCTAGGTAGTATCTGTAATTGTGTGTTTATCATTACTTATTCTCTTAATGGTGTGTGATGGTGTTTCCAAGGCACATGTTATAATTCTGTGTACAACGAAGCAGATGACTCTTAAAAAGCAGACTAATGAACACTCAGCTGTCTGTACTTGTTTTCTTCTAAATGCTCATTTACTTGTGATTCTGTTTCCCCACAATTAAAATTATTTGAACTTAGGTCTAATCAATCCAAAGAAAGCACAGCTAAAGAAAAGCTCTCAAAGTAAGTGGGTCTCAGTGACAATTTTATAAATATGTTCTCCCACTTGAACAGCTTTAATGATTTGCCAGTATAAATTACATATTGTTTTACTTTGTCTCATTCACAGCAAATGGAAGTTTATTGTGACAGGTTTGGATGAGAGAAATATTTAGTCTTTCCTTTCATTATTGAATTATCTAGTTTTTCTATGCTGACCTATCAAAAGTTACGATATATCACAGTGACCACAGCACTAAGCACTTTTAAATTTTATTATACAGCAAACATAAAATCATCTACTGGATCAATGTTCTCATATGACATCAGGCCTATTTAAAAAGCTGCTTGCAATTTGCAGAGATTGTTTGGGACAATGTAGGAAAACAGCTTTCCAGGAAGCAGTGGTAATCCTGCTTCTAGCCTATTTTTACTCAAAAATGCAGACAGAAGAAGGGGAATGGGGGGTGTGTGTGTGTGTGTGTGTGTGTGTGTGGCAGTGTGTGGTTTCTCCTTTACAGCAAGGAGAAGTTTGTAAACTAGTTTGTTCATCAGTTTGATCCTAAAATTAGACTTTTGCTCTCCCAAAGTTCTTTCCACTGCAACTAAATACCACTTACAGAGGAAATAAAGGATCAAAAATTACAGTCTAGAAAAATCAGATGGAAATGTATTTTTGGTACTTGGGCTACTTAGTTTTTCTACACTGGCAAGAAAAATAATTTGACAATATAAGGAGAGTATTCCATTCTCCTTTTCTTGGACTCTGTTAGCGTAATAAAGTATTTTCATTTCCAGTCTAAATTGGAATTACACAGTCCCTCAAGTCAACAGTATCTCTTGTAAGATTGAGTTCTCCAAAATCTCCATCAGCCAGTTGAGTGATGAAGGTCACGTGCTACAAATATATCTGCTTCACATAATTATTACACAGAAATACAGTAACTATTTATTGAAATAATAAGGACTGTAGAGGTAGCCACTGACAACACTGAACATGTTTTAAGCTGACAGCATCCTAAAAAACAGGGTATGTAAGGGGTTGTGATGCTTTGTAAGTGTGGGGGAAACAAATATTGTCAAGAGGGCAGTCAAATTTTATTTATCAGAATGTGGTATCATAAAATATTAATTGAAGCAGTGAGAATGCTGCAGGCATAGAAGCTTCCCTGCCACAGAGAATGGAATAAAGACTTCTGTATGTACACAGTGAAGTTGCTATGGTCTTTTATTTGCAATGGATCAGAGAGCATGGTCTTTATTATTCTGATTCAAAGATCATTCAGGTCAATAGAAAAATTCCCTCAAGCTTCAGTGGCTTTTGTTTAAAAGGAAGAGACAAATGCCTACTGCCAATAATGAATGATGAAACAGTGGACTGTTTTGGGTGGGGAATGTGTACATATGCATATAACTGATTTGCTTACAATTTTTCTGGTAAGCAGAAAACATAGCAGCTGAGTATTTCCCATCTGACTTTCTTTATTTCCTCATCTTTTAACAAACATAACCAACTGAAACATGGAGCTATTTATTTTCTCTTCTGTAATAAAAAGATACATTACTTTGATGCCCAGAAAATAACATTAAACATTCATTTATTTGTGACAGTTTCATTATATTATTACATATGCCTTGGTTTGGTGCATAGGAAGTGTATGGTTTAACATGCTCATTTTATTACCAATTTTTAAAAGGTATGGAGCTTTCCTCTATAATAGACAGGAGATATAGGTTTGAGTTTCCCATGTATTGCTGAGTACAGATGAGATTGGAATTTAAGCAATATGCCTTATCCTTGTAACAGGTTAATTTCAATGAGAGGTCTTTGTTTAATTAGAATCAAACATAATCTTACTATCAAACAATAAGTATAAAAACAAGGAATATTTTTTTAATATGTGCAATAGCTTGTTAGTCTCTTAATATTTCCAATTCCTTTTGCACTTCCTCTTGTAGCCATAGCTGAATGTTGCTTTTTAAATATCCAGACTAAACTTTCCAGAAATGATTAGCAATTCTGGGTGCCTATTCAGAGTTCTCCTACTGGGGTCCAAAAGCAAATGTGTGGCACTTTCTAACCATCTGACTCCTTCAAGGTAGTTAATATTGAGGTGAAATTGCTAATCCTTACCAAACTTCTTCCATCCAAAATTACCATATATTCATCTCAATGAACTCTGATGTCTCTTTTGTTCCATATCCTCAGCTGCTCTGGTTTTCTGGCCAAGGAGCAATAGCTAAGATCTGCCAAAACATTTAGAGAAGTTTAAAATTTGACTAGGCAGCTGAGTACTTTTACACACTACTTATTTATACAGACAACTACATCAGGCTCACTTAATTTGCTCCACTCTATGTCTAATCAACATAATAGCTTGTTATTTGCCTTAAACTACAAACCAAATATTTAAAAAATAAAACAAAAAAACCCCACTATTGGGTTTTACAAACAAGTATACGACATAATAGTTTGTGGAAATGATTTAGGTTGGAGCGGCTTGCTTGTCTGGAATTTCAAATGCTCTCTCAGAACCAGTACTCAGAGACAAAGATGTGAACGTTGACGATGTTACGATGAGATACCACTCCACCCATGACGTAATTCATCTCCAGTTTCAGGATAGCATGGAAAGGTCCAACAATTGGCCTCACCTGGCGAACTACACCTGTTGGGATAGAAATAGGTTGCTGAGATTAATAGGAGAATCAGATGGGTTTGGATGAGGTACACTCCCCTTTGTTTTCAGTACAGCTGATGGAAAGTTATTTTATCTGTTGGATCTGTAAAGAAAGCTTGCAAAATAAGAATAAAATATAACTTTGGAATCAAAATACCTTGAAGAACTAGAAAGAACACTAAAATGCTGCTAATGGCAGAAAAACTATATATTCTGAAATTAGTAAATTTTTTTTTCTAGCTTTTATTCAGAGTGATAAATTCTGTAAGTGGACTGTGACACTGTTTTTTACGTAGGACATAAGGAGACACAATCTCACTTCACAGTTATTTTCCAGGTCTGGTGTTACAGAGCAGGGAGCTACCAAATATCTCTCATCTGAAAGGATGTACCTGAAAGGTTAAAATCATGTAAACCAGAGGTCAGCCAGGAGGCATGGGGAGTCTGGTGGAGACCCCCCTTCTCAGACTTCTCCTTCTGACAACCGACTTATCTGAGAGGGTGTTTTATTCAGGAGGAAATACACAGTTTGAGAAAGCATTATTTAAGATATATTTCTTCTGCATGCTGGGGGTTATGTTTCAGAAGCCGACAGCACACCAGCACCTTCCCAGAGTCCCAGCTGAACTCCTGCAGCAGTCCCTACAAACACATTGGCTTGAGACCTGATGGGGAGATAAACGTTTGCTTAGGCAGGCTGTCAGCGTCTTTTTCTAAAGCAGGGATGACATTACAGTTTTGTCCTGTTTAAATACCAACTAATTTCTTCAGCATGCAGTAAAACTGCAAACTTTTCACCACATTCTCTTTGCTTGCCATATTTGATGAATACACTTTTTTAAGCATCCTTCCCCCTGCTCCCCCTACAACTTATATGTGCATACATACATGTATACTTTTTGTTTATTTGTTTGTTTTCTTGGCTGCTCTCCAGCACCTTATGAAAATGGCTGGGCTTAGCAGATGATATATTGAAAAAGAAAAGCCTTCCTAAAATTGCCTTCCCTTTAGGGCAGCATTTAAAGCACTTTGCTAACAACACATCACGTTATCGCAGATACTGCTTTAACTGACAACCACAGAAACACACAGTATTGGAATCACTCTGCACTGGCAAGCTGCTTAACCAACCCTGATAGTGGCTCATGCAGCGATCACCAGGCCTCAGATGGCAAAGGCTGCTGCTCTTTCCATTTAGCAATCTTTTTATAGTGTTCTACTCTTTCTTGCTCTATTCTAATAGAGTCTACTCTAGTCTAGAATCAGTATTGCAATTTGTGTTTTTTTCTGACGTAATGCAATTTTACTCAGGATGGTTTATCCCACAGTATGGCATCTATCCATACGTTATCGACGTAGCAATCAGAGCAGTTAGTAACTTTCTCATTCTTATTTGGACACATTCTGCTATTAGGCAGAAAAAATGGAACATCTATTCTCGAGGTGAAATGGACAAACACTGTGATCTGTGTGGCAGTACTTTTCCACACAGTTTTCTTGCTGCAGTTTTAAAATCAAATGGTCTGAGAAGCATATGCTGCACTTGTCGAGACAGCTATATTCATGTAAGAAACTGAAGGAATGTACAAGGAAACACAATCCTATCACAATGTTTATTTATCCAGTTTGTTGTGTCAATGCCCTAGATGGTCCTGAAATGAACACTGGTGCAAAAGAACTATTTCCCTTCCTCTCCTACTAAATAAATAGGGTGATGCAGTCAGATTGGTTTGTGCTACAGCACATGTGTAAGGATGCAGTCATTCTAAGTGGGCAGAAGTAAAAAAAAAGACTAAGAAAAAAACCTTGAAATGTTCTACTGGGTAAAAGCATATGACAGGTTTTCAGCTCTTAGTAGATGTATGCAGCGAGAGCTTTCCATAATTTTTGGGGGGTGAAAAGTGCTAAAGTGGAAAACCAGAGCATTTTTCTCCACCACACTCAAGGACAAATATGAGTGGAAATCGTGCAATAGCAAAGCTGCTCAGAGCCTGAAACGTGGCTATGCACTTCTCTAGTTCCAAGGGATCCTGTGACTTGTGTCAGAAATGCTGTCGATGGCTACCTGCCATCATGTGTCACCACATTTTGACGTTACCTATGTCTGATTCTCTAATGTTTCCTGCCTTTCACATCATGTACAAAGGAGGCGCAGCTCTTCCAGTCCCAAATAAGGCCAGCAGTGCCTCATGCCTACTCTCACAAACAGATGTCTGAAGAAAAAGCCTGAGACTCAGGCCTGGTACAAGTAATTCAGATACACGACTCAATGACTCAGTCAATATCTCAAGAGCATTTAGCACAGGACCCGTTTGAAGATGCCATGTGTAATAATTCTGAATGTTTTTAAGCGACGTGGATTTATTGGTTTCTGCAACATTTGCGTAAACACATTGTTCCACAATGCCTTTTGGCATACTAATGCCTGGTCCAGATTTGTGGTCTGGCATCCTTGAGCATTTTTAGCTGAATATTAAGTATAAAAACATACTTGATAGTAGCAGGAAGGCTACAATTTTTAAATGTACTGAAAATGTCAGGAAATGTAAAAATTAAAATGCTGCTTTTTCATCTCTTTTTTAAACCAGTCTAAATCCAAAGTAGCTGGATGGAGCCACTCAGATTTGACATGGGGATGACTACTGACAGGGACTTGGTCCTGGATCACTGTAGCAGCACACATTATCTTGTGAGTTGTTCTCTGCACTATGCCAGGAGAACAATGGTGTTGCTCCTTAAATGACCTGAAAACAGAGCGCTCTCAAATACCACCTGATGGTGGTCCTTTCTGGGACCAAAGCTGCAGACCCTACAGTTGGTAAATGGGGTGAGTGTACTTAAGCGAGTTCACCCAAATCCTTGTTTCAAAAATATTAGATTTCAGCTAGATTAGCATTTTTGCACAAAAGAAAAGAAAAAAAAAAAAAATCCAGGAGAATATTTGTCTATATTAAAACAGGGTGAATCACTGATAACAAATGAGCGAGGAGATTCGCACTGCTGCTGAATCCCATGTGCCAGGCAATCTCAAGCATCTTTGTTATCTTGCTTACAGGCACATCTATGCAAGCAAGTGCTGTTACCTGCCAGTCTGATGTGCTGCTGTTGATGTTTATACTCTTTGATTCATAATCTCTGACCCAAACACAGACTCAGCCTACAGAAAACCCTGTGTGTCACAGGCCAGGCAGACTATTTTCAATCAGCTCACCTTTGTTTGGTTTTGTTTTTTTTTTTTTTGTTAACTGAGCAGAGATGTTATTACATGTCCTAAATCTGCTTGGGTATCTTCATGGTTTGCTGAACTTCTTTTAGAAAACAATGACAAGGCTTCTTTTTCTTGCACACTTAGCCCTCATTGTAAACAGCATCTACACCAATCCTTTCCATCTGCTGACCCGTGTAAGCAAACAGCCTTGGCTTGAGCGGCAGAAAGTTTATGGATGTCACAGTTATTTCTGCAGTGATAGCCTGACCAAGGCCTAGAACTTTTAAAGCTCTGTAATTAATACACTGAGCTTTTCTCTTGCCCTGTTTCTTCTTCTTTCATGTTTCATATTTCAATTTTGTCTAATGTAAAAGTATGTCAACATGTGCAGTGAAGACATTAACATGAATAATACAATACTTATTTTCAAGGGAGAATAATGACAACAGCCAGCAACCTTGGAGCCACTGTTGTTGGATTACTGAGGCTTTGCTTATCAAAGAAGATGGGATAAATAAGACAGCAAGGTTAATATTGTTAATCTTCCAAAGCCTTTCAGCAGAATTTCTGTTATTGTAATCAGATGCCACAGGTATTCCTTGGCTTGTCTATACCTCTTTAAGATATCATTACATTTCTCTGCTTTGAAATATGTGAGACCCCCAGGCAATTCACCTTTGTGTCTGGTTTCTGCTTGTATTTCTGCATTATGTAGCTAACTTGCTAAGAAGGTCCATTTTGAACCTAGGAGAAATACTGCTGCTTTGTTACCGCATTAACCCATTCTGGATGACAAGTCCCTGCTTTATCATGCATTAACATTTTGTCTCCAGAAATCCTAACTTCTGTGCTAAGCTCACTGCCCAGTATGCCAAAGAAGCACTTGCAAAATTCTTTAAAATACTTTAAAAACAAAAGAAAACAAACAAACAAACAAAACAAAACAAACCCCACACCTCTTCTTCTTTTTTATTTTTTTTCCACTGCTAACCACAAAATCTGCAGCAATTACATCTGCAAAAAATCTGGGTCATTATGTTCCTTACACCTCTTGCTGAACACTGCATTTGCATTTTTTCTAGAAAAAGTTCATCTAAAAGGCATCTCTAAAGCAAAACCAAAGCAGCTTATTTTCACAGTGCCACTAGAAAAGGCTGGCTTGGGTTTGTAGAGGGTGTATTACATTATGTTTTCTGTTCCAGAGGTAAAGGTCGCAAGATTTTCCACAGGGAATGATTCTTGAATGTAATCAACCATTTAAATCTGTATCATCATAAGAACACAGTACAGACAGAAATTGCACCAGTTACTCAAAAAGAGAGCCTCAGATAACCTAAGCTTTTAAAGACCCCCAAAAAATCAAGCTGAGGAGTGTTAGTGGAGCGGGCAAGGGGTGAGAGGCTGAAGGGAAAGGCAACAGGGATGGCTGATGACTAGGGAGCTGTATCTGATAGATGCTGGAAGACAAGGGGATGTGCTGAAGTAAACCTCCTCTAGCCCTACCTGCGATATGCGTATGCAGGCAATATGTATTTGTGTATGTATAAACAATCCAAACTACTGCCAAATCAAAAATTGTTCCTCTAAATAACCTGTGGGCTATGCTCAGAAAGATACAATAAACACAGTTATCAAAAATGTGATCAAACCCCTCAACCGCATTTCAAGCTCTGTGTTAAGTAGCAAGCACAACAGCTCTTTTCCTCTTACCACCTTCCCATCGCCTCCCCCATACACGGGGTTAGAGCCATATTGTTGCTTTCTGGTCATCATATGCCAAAGGGTAGTAACAAAACTGCCTTTTTTTGTGTGTCCTTTATGCTCACAGCAAGTGCACAGTCTCTTTTCTGTGACTCTTCTCAGGTGGCTAGTTAACAATGAGACATGTGGCTTTTTACTATCATTGGAATCCAAAAGTATTCTCCCTTTTTCATCCGTACAAGACTTTGCACTTGACATTATAGGCAGGTGCTAATTTAACCAGTTTGTCTGGGAACGAACAATTTATTTAGGAAAATCTCCCTTTTTTTTTTTTAATTGTTTAATTGTATGATCTGTGGTCAGCTACAAACTGACCACAGACTGACAAATCTTGGGATAGATGGTGAGGAGTTACTGAGAGAGCATGAAGTGGTGAAAAGAAGAATGATCCACTCTTCTGAATCTATAATTAGCATATTCATCTGGTCCTAAATAGAACAAAACACATCTTTTTATTAATTCTGAGTTCGATTTAAAATTAAACACTGTAAAAAAAATCTAAAATAATAAGAATGGGATATATATATTTGAAATATCAAAGGCAGACAAACAACTCTGAGGATAGCTCATTGTTCACTTTTTCTTCAAAATAAGCATGCATTGCTATTGAATTTTTTGTGTGTGTGTTTGCATCCTGTTTGCATTATTAAAATTAAAATTAACTTTCACAAATCAGAAACTAATAGGACAACTGAGAATTAGTCTTCGTTCACTCTACTGCAAGTGGAACTACTTACCATATATTAAAAAATATATATTTTGCATTAGTTAGAATTAACAGCAACTTGGTACATGAAATATTACATGAATTATTGTGTGCAATAAAGCTCCATAAGAATGTTAATATCAGCTCCATTGTAAAATACAGTAATAGACAGCAAAAGGCCTAAGGGCTGAGGAAAGTTAAAGAATCTCCTAGGATCTTCTTGGTAATTCTTGTGTGTGATGATGTTCCTTTGCCCCTGATACATAGGCTGTTTCACTGGCTGCCTTGCTCTGAGATACCCAGGCAATTTCTGACCAAGTACATGCCAGCTGGGTCAAAAAGCTGAGCAGGGTATAAGGTTTAACAGGTGAGAAGTAAAAATGCGTACCAGGGCTGAAAAATGTGCTCCTTGTTCATGCATAATGTGTGGCATTTTGGTAGCAATATGCTATTCCTCATGAGATAAATAAAATCCCGTGTGAGATGCATAAAAGCCCAAGCAAATCAGTTTTTTCCCCTAAATTTCCTAATCCTCAGGTTAGGAGTCTACAGGTCTGATCACAAGTGAAAGCTCAAGTCCATCACTAAATGTGCCCCTTTTGAACAAAAAAACAAAACGGGAAGCCTTGTCAAGAGAATGTGCTATAACACAGTGAGAGTTAGTGCTCTTTTCTAACAACTTCAGAGATAAGCTGCTAGTGACACCTACAAGAGAGAGATTTCAATGACACATAAAGCACCTTGTAATTTTTCCTCTAGCTATTTTCCTTGTGCTTTAAATGGATACTCAGAATGTAAAATGATTAATTTGCAAAAATTCAAGTACCAGAGAATGTGGTGAGAGCTGTGGAGCTGGAGCCTAAACTCAGTTGAAACTCAGGTAATTTGTTTGGCTTTATATTAACTTCCAAATAACCTTAGCCTATGTTCTGAAGTCCTACATTTTGCTTTCCTGTTTCCCCACAAAAAAACCCACTCTGGTCCTTTTTACAGCCTTGTCAGAGATGAACAACCCTAGCTTCCAGAACAGTAACTACTCTTTTTTTAAGCAATGGATCTTTGGGAATCACAAAAATAGCCTTTAAATAGTCTGCTAGTCTGTGTCAGGCCACAGGTAGATACGATTATGTACAAAGAACGCACATGGGCTCTCCTCTAATGTTAGCAAACTTCTTTTATCCTACATGGACGTTGCAGTAAGGAAGCCAAGAGGTCATCCTCTCAGCCTCCTGGAACCTACAGCCATTGCACGGCTATTACATGAAAGTAGCCCAAAACACCAGCACACTAGTGGTAGTGTGTAGTGAACAACTTTTTGCCGGGGAAAAGCACGTTTGTGAGTTTCCCTTAAGCAATACAAGAAGACTGATCTCATGTTAATGCAAGATCCTGGAGTATAATTTCAAGTTTGCTTTTCTCCTCAAGGCCTCTTGCGTTATACTGCTGGCCAAGATTTTCAAAATTAACTTCAGTATTACTTAAGAGCATAGTCCTAGTTTCAAAGGAGATGTTTAAGCAATTAGGAAGTTTAAGACCAGGGAAATTATTGTTGCAGTGACTATTTAAAAAGGCAAAATTGATAGGATCATTCCAGAAATAAGCAAGAGAAAAAAACCATCCAGCCATGAATAAATAATTCCTTGGATCAAATCATAGACAACGAGTTGCAGGTTAGGCTTGAATACCAGACTATCTCAGTCTACAACATGTAAATACATATCTACGATGTGAAGCCAAAGCTATATAGCCAAATTGGTTTTGGCTTTGTAGACCTCAACTCAAGGAAGTCATGTTTAGATTTGTAAGAAAAAAGTTATTTCTTATTCAGTACTCATTACAAATATACAAAGTTCATTAATAAGGTTGGAAAATAATTCACATGCTGGTCACAAACACAAAACATATATTTTAGGTTAATTTATCAATTTCTTTTTTCCATAAAAAGCTTTGAGGCTCTGCATACATTAAAGTTTAATTAAATTTCTTTCCTAAAGCCTGCTCTTTATTCCAAAAGGTTATGCCAAAGTAATGATTTTCGGTGCTTAAATTGCTCTGCCAACGTAGTTACTAGAGCACTTATTGGCCTATATCATGCCAGGGGAGAAGGGAAGTAAATCAACTGTTGGGTAAGTGCTTAATGTACCCTAGCTTTGAAAATATAATGCTTCAAACATCGCACATTAGGGAATGTCTTACTGCATTTGGTAGAGTGAAAGCTGCAAAGTTTTTCCTTTTGTAGTAATCCAGTCCTGTCATGTTTTCAACATTTCCACATTCCATAATCAGAATTACAGAACAGTTGAGATAGGAAATGCCTCTGAAGACCATCTGTATGTCCCTTTGCACAAAGCAGGGCCACCTAAGGCATGTTGCTCTGGGCTGTATTCAGTCTGGTTTGCTTGGTGAGGTTTTGGTAGTGGGGGAGCAACAAAGAAGGCTTCTGTGAGAAGCTGCTAGAAGCTTCCCCCATGTCCTAAAGAGCCAATGCCAGCCAGCTCCAAGATGGACCTGCTGCTGGCCAAGGCCAAGCCTATCAGCAACAGTGGTTGCACCTCTAGGATACCATAGTTAAGAAGAGGTAAGAAAACCAACAAACCCAAAAACCTGCTCAGTTGCAGCTGGAAGAGTGAGAATATGTGAGAGACACAACTCTGCAGACACCCAGGTCAGTGAAGGAGGGGCAGAAGCTGCTCCAGGCCCAGAGCAGAGATTCCCCTGCAGCTCATGGAGGTCCATGGTGGAGCAGATCTCCACCTGCAGCCTGTGGAAGACCCCACGCCAGAGCAGATGGATGCCCAAAGGCTGTAACCCCATGGGAAGCCCACACTGGAACAGGCTCCTGGCAGGACCTGTGACCCCACAAAGAGAGGAGTCCAGGATGGAGCAGGTTTGCTGGCAGGACTTGTGACCCCATGGGGGACCCACGCTGGAGCAGTCTGCTCCTGAAGGGCTGCACCTGTGGAAAGGACCCATGTTGAGCAGTCTGTGAAGAACTGTAGCCCATGGGAAGGACTCACATTGGAGAAGTTTGCAGAGGACTGTCTGCCATGGGAGGGAGCCCACACTGGAGCAGGGGAAGAGGGTGAAGAGGAAGGAGCAGCAGAGATAACACGTAATGAACAGACCGCAACCCCCATTCCCTTTCCCCCTGTGCCACTTGGGGAGAGGGGGTAGAGAAATCAGAGTGAAGTTGAGTCCAGGAAGAAGGAAGGGGTGGGGAGAACGTGTTTCAGGATTTTGTTTCGTTTCTTATTACCCTATTCTGATTTAACTCGTAATTAATTAAATTTATTTCCCCAAGTTGAGTCTGTTTTGCTTGTGATGGTAAAGGCTGAGTGATCACTCCCTGATCTCGACTCATGAGCCTTTCATTATATTTTTCTCCTCCTGTCCAGGAAGGGAATGACAGAGCAGCTTTGGTGGGTATCTGATGTCCAACCAGGGTCAACCCACTGCAGAATATCTCTAAGGAGAGAGACTCTGCAGCTCCAGACTACCTGTTCTGGTGCTCAACCACTTTTACAATAAAGAAGTTTTTATCATATGTTTAAATGGAATGTCCTGTATTTCAATTTGTGCCCATTGACTCTTGTCCTTTCCACACCACTGAGAAGAGTCTGCCTTCTTTACTCCACCCCATTACATTGATCAGATTCCCCATGGGCCTCCTCTTCTCCAGGCTGAACAGCCACAGCTCTCTCAGCCTCTCCATATGACAGATGCTCCAGTGCCTTAATCATCTTCATCACCATCTTCTGGATTCTCTCCACTATGTCCGTATCTTTCTTGTATCAGGAAGCTCAGAACTGGACACAGCACTCCAGTTGCGACCTCACCAGTGCTGAGTAGAAGGAAAGTATGAGCTCCTTCAGCCTTCTGGCAATGCTCCTCCTAATGCAGCCCATTGGCATGTCATTAGCTCACTTGGTGTCCACCAGGACCCTCAGGTCTTTCTCTGCAGAGCTGCTTTCCAGCTGGTAAGCCCCCAGTGTGTACTGGTACATAGGGTGATTGCTCTCTTGGGACAGGACTTTGCATTTTCCTTTGCTGAACTTCACGAGTCGGCTGATTTCTCCAGCCTGTCAAGGTCCCTCTTAATGTCAGGAAAACCTTCTGGTGTTTCAACCATTCATCAGGGTTCTGTTTCCTCTTCAAACCTGTTAAGGTGCACTCTATCCCATCATCCAGGTCATTAATGAAGAAACTGGTCCTGGTATTAATCCTTCAGATACACCACTGGTGACTGGCTACTAGGTGTGCTGCTGATCACAACCCTTTGACTGTGGCAGTTCAGCTGTTTTTCAATCCACCTCACTGTTCTCTTATCTCATCTAGATTTCCTCAGGATACCTATGAGGATATTAAGGGAGAGGGTGTTGAAAGCCTTACTCAAGTCAACACAAGCAACATCCACTCTTCTCTCATCCACTAATCCAGTCAGCTCTTTGTAGAAGGCTGTCAGGTTGGTCAGGCATGATTTCCCTTCATGAATCCTTGATGACTACTCCCAGTCACCTTCTTGTCCTTAATATATTTGGAAATGTTTTCCACGTGAATTTGCTCCATCACCTTCCCAGGGACTGAGGTGAGGCTGGGCAGCCTGCAGTTCCCTAGATCTCCTTTTTGGCCTTTTTGAAGGTTGGAGTGACATTTGCCCTCTTCCAATTCATGGAAATTTTCAATCACCGTTCTCTTAATAGAGAGTGGCCTCACAATGACATCAGACAGTTCCCTCAGCACTTGTAGGGGCACCCCAGCAGCTCCCATTGACCTGGGTGTGTCCAATTTGTCTAAATGTTCCCTAACCTGATCCTCCTCCACCAAGGGTGAGTATTTCTTGCTCTAGATACTCCCATTTGTCTGAGGGCCCTGGGACTCCTGATGGCCAGTCTTATCAGTAAAGAATAAGGCAAAGAAGATATCGAATATTTCAGCTTGCTTCATGTCTTTTGTCACCAGATCTCCTGCCCCATTCAGAAGTAGACCCACATTTTTCCTACTCTTCCTTTTGCTGTTGATGCAGAAGCCTTTTTTTTGCCCTTCAGAGCAGGAGGCTGTGCCTCGAAAAGCAGTCTCACAGGAATTGTGTTCCTCCAGTCCTCTCTAGTTCATGACTGTGCCTAAAGGCACAATCTAGCTGTCAAACTGCAGGCACTTACCAGACCACCAGATGTCTGCTGACTTCAGAAAGTTAATGTACACCTTAGATTCCTCCATCTCTCAAAAGCTAAATAGTACTTTTCATTTTTTCTCTTTTTATTTTTTTTTTGTTGTTGTTGTTTTGTTTTGTTTTGTTTTGTTTTGTTTTGTTTTGGAAAGCTATCTCTATTTCTCTCAATTACTTGTGACAATAACAATGTAGGCTCCTGTTTTGTGGTGCTCTATAGTTTCTGATATAATCTGTTTCTTTAATAAGTGGCTGCTATTTGGAAAATGAAATATTTCTTAGTAATCATCACTGCAGGCATCAAATCATATACAGAAAAATAGCTCTGAAGATATAATTAATCCTTGAGCTGCCACACCTGACAAACATAAATATGGTTAAAGGATTCAGAAAACTCATTAATCAAAATACAAGTACTGAAATAGATTTCCTCTTGCTTTGAAGTGTATTGCCCTCATAACATTGTGAATTAGACATTCATTCAAGTTTGGTGGCAAACACTTCACAAACTAATAGATTTGGAGAATCAAGTTAGAGTTGGGAGTTAACAAGGTTTCCATGCTGATGGAGAACCGCTTCACAGGAATGTGTATGGCTACACATATCTTGCTGAAGTATCTGGGGAGAAGATTTTCAAAAGCATGTGCTTTTCAAAGATGGACCTCCCAGAACTTTATTCAAATTCCAAAGAAAATGGCCTTATTTTCAACTGCTGAGCAACCAAGTGCTTATAAAATGCTTTATAGGTCAGTTTGGACACATAAAATCACACTTTCATAAGCTACGTGACACTCAGGGCAATTTCACTGTTGGTTTAAGCTGATCACAAATAGTAGTCCTGCTATATCCTCCACCCCTTCCCTTGGATTAACACCTAAAAGAAAAAATAAAACATAAGTGTGGCTTGCCGCACAAGCACTAATACTGGCAATAAAGAAAGAGCTGGAGTGTTTATTCAGAGGTAGACAGGAGAGGGAGATTTCCCTTTTGAGCACCAACAAAGCTCCAGATCACTTAATACAATCCCAACACTCCCTGTAGCATGGAGGGTGTTGGTCTCTTCTCCCAAGTAGCAAGTGATAGGACAAGAGGAAATGGCCTCAAGCTGCACCAGGGAAGGTTCAGATTGGATATTCGAAAAAATTTATTCATGGAAGGGGTTGTCAGGCATTGGAACAGGCTGCCCAGGGAAGTGGTTCAGTCGCCATCCCTGGAGGTGTTTAAAAGGTGTTTAGATGAGGTTCTTAGGGACATGGTTTAATGTCAGTGTTAGGTTAATGGTTGGAGTCGATGATCTTGAGGGTCTCTTCCAAGCAAAATGATTCTATGAGGGAACAGACAGGCAATGTTGATTTAGGAGCTGTAACAGTGAGTATTGCACCAGCAACATAAAGAGGACTCTTGATGCCCTGGGCCAGTCAATGCAAGGCTGACCCCAGTTATCTCAGGGACAGGCAAAAATGTCCATGTCCCCAGAGCAATTAAATAAGTGCTACCCAACAGGGCAGCTCAGAGCTATACTGTGTCCTTCTCTGAGAGGTGCAGAAGCAGATCAGAGGCAGGGCAAGACACCCCTCAAAAGAGGAGAGGGCCTGCACCCGTGACCATAAGCAACAGCTCACATCTCTTCCATGCTCACAGTATCTGCTGACCACAGTAATCATTTATAAACCACGTAAAAACAAAGCTCTTATTTGAAGACTGTCCAAACTACTGTGTCTAATACTCTCCAGACTTTGAAGTTTTCACCTAGGGTACAAGTCTCAGTTTAAGGTTAGCTAAAACTGTTTCAGTCTGCTTTCCTTTTTGCCTTTTGTTTCACCTCTGAAGAAAAAAGGAAAAGGAAACTACAGTACAACAGTTACATTTCAGCATGAAAAAGTATCTTTCTGATTAGCCATATTTATTAGATCTGAAATTTAGGATTCAATTTATTATAAATGCTATCCTTCAACCACTCAACAAAGTTTAATTTCATTAACACTTGAGTTTCTCTAGAAAGCTTTGATTGCTGAAATGCATCAAATAAAGAGGCAATAAAGAGGCCCCATGGTACTAATACATTTTTTGGCCAGAAACAAATGGTAAATATTTTCAAAGCTATTATCTGTCATGTTGGATCATATGGAGGCTTGGTATTATGAAAGAATTAAAAACAACCTTTGACTTCACTGAGGTTTGGCTAGTTTACAAATACTATGATCTTTATTAAGGATACCAAATAACTTCAGAGAGATGTGCTCTTATCTTGGTTTGGCAAACCTGAAGTGCTTTTAGATCTCTGGTTTGCCTTCCAGCCAAACCTCGCAATGGGTTTTAACGTTGACAATGCTGTGAAATCACTCATGCCTAAAATGCAATAACCGTACTTGAAGCAGTCTCATTAAAAAATAGTTTCCACCATATATTTTTTAATCCTTCCTGTTCCACCTTTGAGAACGTGACATGCCGTATGCAGTATAAGAACCTTTCATATACAAAAACAGGTGGAAAACCTTCTAGGCTGAATGTCCATAATGTGCAAAATCACAGAAATCAGACTTCCTGATACTTTGTTCCCACTATCTTATTTACAGGGGGTTTAGGGTCCATCACAGTACATCACCACATCCGTGCAATCTCTCCATTTAGTGAGAGTGGCTTAGTTTACCCTACCTGTTCCATGACCGCATTATTCAGTTTCAGCCAAGCTTTGATACAGTAGCATATCCATGACACCTGGGCAATTAATTATTGTAACCCTAAGCATTTCTTGGCAAAGAGCCACATTACGGCACACAGCATGATATGGCTCTGTGATTCAATTTAGCATGGAAGAAAAGGTACCTAATCCTGAGGATTTGACATGAAAGCCCTTATATAGCTGCTCAGTCATCACCTAGAGGCGACAGCTCTGCTGGTATTATTAGCAGAACTTCTGTCGAGGGAAGCTTTCTGAATCTTAATGTGTGTTAATCCCTGACCAAATTCTCAAAATAAGGCTGAAATAAGGGGTCACTTCACCACAGATGACCCCTTTAAAAACTAAAAATTAAAGTTTGAGTGGTGGGGTTTTTCTTGTTGTTGTTCATTTGTTTGTCTGGTTTTTGGTTGTGGGGTGTTTTGTTGTTGTTGTTGTTTTGTTTTGTCTTTTAGGTTTTTAAGTGAGCCATGCATATGTGCATGGCACTGGGAAAGATTTACAACATGAGTCTCTTACCTCCTGTCTCCAGTTTTATAGGGTGTATAGGCACTGCTGCAGGAATGAGATACTTGCTATCAACACACAAACTCGGGAACAGCAGCGGAAGCAGCTGAATCAGTCACACAAACATTTCATGCTCAGAAATCCTCAGCAAAGCAGGTCTCTGACTACTCTAAATCATGGCAAAGAACCTCAAAAGGCTGAACTGACGCAGACATCTTTCAGAGGAATTGTTATAGTATGCTTCTTAGTGTACTGGATTCCAAATCTGGCTTTATTTGCTCATTTGTGTAATATCGCAGCACACTGTTTAAAATTAATACCAAAAAATGCATGCTAGGTAGTCTGAACCAAGGATCTTCAGCGGTCCCCTTAGCTGTCCCCTGACTTGGTCCATTTATTTCCCAAGCTGGCAGGTTTTATACTTCATGCTACAGCTCACAAAACATTGCAGAGATGCAGTGTTATTTATATGTCTGCTGGCTTTATGGAAATTGTAACTGAAGGTGGTCTGTATGGATATTTTTGTAATATGTTATACCTTCCTACCTGAGGGGTGAGAAGAACCCAGAATCAAGAAGGAGAGTTTGATTAACCAGATACTTGCAATGTGCTAGAGTGAAATTTGGCATTAGGAAGGTTGAAGGTTGTTCCACTTGAGCACAAGACTCATTCTCACCAGAAAACCACCTTCAGCATTTCTCAGACACAACATGAAAATTCACCTCCTGCTGGAGTTTCTTGTTTGCCTCCAGAAGAGCTTTCCAGCCTGACATTTTTTCTGGAGGGGAGGGAAGCTCTTGAGAGATTTGACTAATGAATAACGCAGTCATCAGCACCCCGAAAAGGCAGGTTCAGGCAATAAATCTAGAATCCCATTTACCACATGGCTTCTGGGCACCCTTGTCTCAAATGCGTAGTTACTGATTTCAATGGGGCAACCTGGCACAGAAAAAAACTCAAAAAATATTCTTTGCTGAGGGGCTTCTCTTGTGGAAGGGACAAACCTAGATGAAAACAGAACAAAGATACTGAAAGAGATTGTGCCTTTTTTTAATATAAGGCTGGAAGAGCCTGTCGAAAAACCTGCTGAATTATGTCCCTGCTCTGTGTGCTCACAGTGAATGACCGGACAGCATCGGTTTTGTATTGCCAGACACCATTGTCGTTTCATGCTAATGACATTATAGTCATGACAAAAGGTGGCTATTGTTGCTTACTTTCTAGTAAGAGCATCCACAAGGGGAGATAACTATGTGCTGAAATCCTCACCCCTGTGAACAGCAGAGCTCTCCTGGACACCCTGGCTCTGCCTGCACCTTGCCTCCATTTCCCCACAGAAAAGCAATTGTAGGTGAACTGCTTACTTTCAGCATTGCAGCTGTGCCAGGAAGCCCAAATCAGTCCGGGGATCTCATTATGCTAAACACCGTAACAAATGCATGGCAAGAGCCAGCCAGCCTCTGGCCCAAAGATAAACAGTCAGGAGCAACAGAGGATAAGGGAGAAGCAGAGAGGAATATGAAGGTACTTGCCCAGCACTGCAGAGTGGGTCCAGGGACAAAGTTCAGAACCAAATCTTTCGCAATCCAGTGACTCTGAATTTAATGTCAGACCATACAAACATTTGCGTGGCGGACTGTGAAAAGACTTTGCCACACTGGGAATGGCCAAACTACTTATGAGATATAGAACTACTACTCCTGAGCTAAGGACAGGTTTCTCAAAAAGTCAAATAAACCTCTCCTCTCCTTCTCCTGCCCCAGACAAGCTGGGATCCCACAAACACACTTTCTATTGCTGTTTGTTTGGGGTTTTTTTTAACTTTCTGATCCTTTTTTTGAAAGTCTTCCTCAAGCCTCTAGAACATAATAAATAATCATGATACTATAGCAGAAATTAGACTACTATAAAATCCAGCGTTGTGCTACCAGTAGTTGAGACACTTTCTATAACGGTTCAAACGTAACATAATGAACTATCACATGTGTAAAAGAGGCTGGAAATTCAGGACAGGGATAGCAGTGAAATCCTTGCAAGTAACAATGGACAGCAGTAGTACATATCTGTAAAATTATAAGCAACTATTCATATCAGTGTATTCAAGCACCAGCACGACACCACTGAGAAGCTCTGTAAGTACAAGTGAATTTTTTATAATCGTGTTGGCTTTGCATGCTTTTGATAAGAACAGTACCATTCTGCTTAATAGGCAAGAATATATGCTTAGGTTAGTATCAAATGCGATATGGCAGATTTCAGCCTATCAAAACTACTTTTACCTTTATTATGAAATTTTTAAATGTTTCTGAAGTTTAGCAGACTCCAAAGTTGTATTACAGTCACCTAAGGAAATGAATGCATAGCTGAGGGGGGAAATGTTTTATAGTATCTGATAATACCTTAGGCATTGATAGGACATTTTTGTACAGGTTGAAAATGCATTCTTCATTTTTCACTGACAGCTGGTTAAAGGAGGAATGCAGTGAAAAGTCTATAAAAGCTTTTTTTTTTTTTAAAAAAAAAAAAAAAGAATGAACAACCTGAATAGGTCTACACTTCTGGTTTTCTCTCATCCATGCTAATAAGTGATGTTCAGTTGTTAACAGTATTTTTTGGCTTCAGTGCCAGCTTGGCCTGTAACCACACCAGGCAACAGAGAGTCCTACAGCACTTCTTGAACCTGAAAAGAATGAGGTTTCACATGTCTTTTTAATATAATTTTTACACAATTCTTTTTCTTCAGCTTGCAGGAAGTCTACCCACTGTCACTCCAGCAGGCTGGTTTTTGTTCCTTCTCTTCCACTGGAAGATACCTTCTGTAGGTCAGCATAGGTAGTTTTGGAGTCTGCTGTTACTACTTTTGTCTCCTCCCTGCCTGATACTGCTGATCATTGATTCCTATTTGATATATTTTCTTTCCTTGATTTTGCAATACTGTTCTTACCTCTTTCTTCTCACACCTTTGTGGCTCCTCTTCTTACAACCCCTATGGGAGACCATGTTTTTTCTTTTTCTAACATTCTCTGGGGCAGCTCTTTCCTCTGTTTGTAGCTTTATCTTCTTCCTGATAACCTGCTCCTGCACACTTAACAAATCACAAAACAGCCTGACCAATCCTACATACTTCTCAGCTTCACTAACATCTTCTTGATGTCCCAGTGTCAACTTGATGGGGTAACAGCTAAAACTGATGACCCGAGTCTCCTCAGACCACAGTTCTCCATCAGTATTGAAATCCTCACTTTTCTTCTGTAATTCCATCTCTAACAGCTGCTCCCACTCTCTAAATCTTTACCAAAAGAAACCTGTAGCTTTTCGCTTTTATTTAGTGTTAGTGCTTTTGAGACCATCTTATTCCTTTCCATTCACACCAACACAGTTTAGATGCAGCTCCTTCTTAAGGTATCATCTTTCTTCTTGTTTGTGACAATCTAGCGAAAAACTGTTTTACTAATTACAGACTTCCTGCAACAGCATCTTCACTGATCTGTCCTTTCTTCCCTTCTTTTCCCAGTGCTCCCTCTTTCTTTGAATTCCTCCATTGGTTTCCTCTGCTCTGACACCAGGTCAAGGTTTATTATACTCAGCTCTATCAGTAACATTGGTAACTATTTTCCTGTTTTTTCCATATGCTTTTATTCATTCCATCTCTCTCTGAGCTAGTCCTTGTTTTGTTAATTTGTTTCGTAGATAAAAGATAGGTGGTGATCTAATTTCCATTAGCAGATAAAATAGCTTTGATACTCTGGTCATCTCTTCTGAAATATCACAGCAGAATGAAACATGCTTATTATTCCTTTTACTCATGCATCTATGATTTATTATCAGAGTGAATATATTCTTTTCTCTACAATACAGGCAGCAAAAAAAAGATTAAAAAATAGGCTACGCAGATTCAAGAGGCATACGTCCATCAGCTGTCACCAAGCATGATGGTCCAGGTGTGCCTTTCCAGAAGCATATACACCGATGATTGCAGCAAGTTGGAACATTGTATTTGGAGAAAGATTCCTGCATACCTGTCTGGTACTGGCCCATATATTGTCCACTCGTTTCTGGGCTAGTTGGACATTTGCTCTGCTCGAGTGCCTTTGTTATATCTCCACAGTTCCTATTTTCCTATACTTTAATGGGATAACCAATAATTCTGATGTCATCTATGCCTTTTGTCTTTTTCCATGCTTATACAAACCCTTCCCCTTTCTTTACAGGAAGGACTCACTTTGTGAACTCCTGTGGACTAGGATCCCATCTTATTTATGTGTCTTGAAAACTTCCCAGTACTTTTATGGGAACACCTACCATTCTGATTATTAATAAAAAGAAAAATGATATTATGATGAGAGCAGCAGAACCGCTGCTGGCAGAATTATTTGCAATCCTAATTTCACACATACAACAAGATGTCCTGAACCACTGCCCCTCCAGGTAGTATCAGCTGAGGTTTTGCTTTGTTTTTCCTTTTCCAATTCTGCTGCAGGCAGTTTACTTTGCAGCTTCCATCCATTAATCTCAAAGTATTTTTACATAGAGGAATTAATTAAGACTCTTTCATACAAGAATTAATTAAGAACAGTAGTAGACATGTTTTATCATCTCCATGTTGCACATGGAGATGCACATGGGGGAACTGAGGTGAAGAAACAGTTGCCCAGTTCTTTTGCAGAGCTGAGAATGTACTTAGGCGTATATCATATCCTCTCAGCCTGATGTATAAGAATATCCTTTGTCTCCTAACTTTGTGGGGCAGATATCCAGTTTACCAAGTAAAATACCATTGACCTGCAGTCCTATTATTCAAAATGGAAATGCTTCCCTCAGTCGAATACCTTGGCCAGTTAAATTTCTAAACACATCCTTCTTTCTTACTTTAGACAGAAAGAAGAACATAGCACGTAAAGCAAACTACTGTAACTGCTGTGGGATCTGATAACATTTATACTCTTTTAAAGAATCAACCCAATCCCTGAAATCTGTAATCTTATCATCCTGCTGTAACAGACTCTCCCTCTTTCTCAGCATTTACATGTATACTTCTGTTTGATAAAGAAAGAAATATAAACCTAATGACTTATGATTTTTATCTACAGTTCATGCAACCTTCACACAGCTGACGCTGCACTTTCATGCTTCTGAAATGCAACAGTGCCACCTTCAGATCATCCTAAATACGACCTTTTTCACAAAACAGCATGGAAGAAGCACAGCAGCGGGTTTTCTTTTCATCCAGACACGTCCTGCTAGAAAGCCCAGAAGCACATGCATAAACCTGAGCAGAACCTGCACATTCACATACTGAAGCACAAATGCTTGTTGGGAACACTGTTTCTTAATTTTCACAAATAAACATTACTAAAGAGCAATCAAATACCACTTCTGAATACCCGTCATGTTAATTCTCTAAGCATGAGAATCGCAGCGTATGTGCCTCTGCACTACCAACTCACATTGGGCAAAGCAGCCCATCAGCTGGGACCTGCTCCTGCTCTGCCACTTTCATCTCATTTGCCAGCTATGCCTGGGATGTTGAGTCCCACAGCAAGAGCCAAGCTACAGTACACACTAGACCTATATATCTGTATGCATGTGTGTATATATCCTAGATAAATACACACATTACATACTGGATATAGTATGTATTATATCCTCCAAAAGGGCCCTGCTCTGAAAGAAACCTACCAGATAATATGACCCCAGGTTGTGCTGCAGCCCCTCCCTGACATATGATGAGATGCAGGTCTAGCGCATGACCCATATACACAGGTATACCTCATGCTGTGTCTCTTCCCTGCCAAATTGAGACTGTAAATCAAATATCTATGTTCTATACTCAAGAGAGGTATCTATTTAAAACTGAACCAGCCTGTCATTAAATATTAAAACAGGTAGCAGTTTCAGTAAATCCAGTCCTGCTTTAAAATTTTGATTATTATCCAGAAATTGGTGCAACGCTGTTTAAACAAGAAAGAACAGTTAATTAAGCTTACAGTCTCTTTGCAGATGTACTACATATTTTATATTTGGCTTTGTTATAGTGGGAAAACCTCATCATTTTAAAGTTAAGCCATTTGCATTTCTAATTAGAGCCAGTTCTGAAAAAAAAAAGTTAAAATACTTCTCAAATTAAAGTTTAGGCTTCTGGTATTTTGAATAAAAAATATCTGCGATATTAGTTCAAATTACACATATGGAACTAGAGAATATTAGATCAATACAGGCTTGAAAATCAAGGTAGAAATTAATTACTTGACTTAATTTCTTCGACCTTGTTCTACAAGACTATTGAGAGAAGCAAGTAAGCAGAAAACGCTCTACTCACCCACTGTCATACCATCCATGTAACGCTTGATGATATCAAAGGAATCTCTTAAATTTCCTTCTGTTATATCAAATATTATATCCGCCTGGTTGGCTGGATATGTAGGTGTGATGGCACGAAGAAAAATAATCTCTGCAAACAAAGAGTATCATAGAATATACTGAGAAGTATTTGAAAACAATACTGAAGAACCCAACAGAATTTGATCCAAAATGGCTTGACCTCAAAGCCGGTGGAGAACACCTCCCCACCCCCAGTTTGTCCTTTAAAACGGAAAGAAAGAGCACCTGGGGGAAGGGAGGATTTGAATAGATTTATTTTCTCCTCCTGCACCATCCAAGAAGCCCTGAAGGCAAAACACTATTACTTTGAGACTCCAGAAAGACCACTCTTATAAACCAGTAGGACTTCCAGCAAATATCACAAAGAGGACAACACTGAGGATCCACGGGCTGGGCAGTGAAGGGGGACCAAACGGACGATCCCCTGAACTCCGATTCCCTTAGGCAGTTACACAAAGTATTGCCATTACAAATTACAGAGTCCTTTTGTGCACTGGAGAGGTTCTTTAGGTTTTTAAAAAATAAATAAATAAATAAAATTGAAACTATTTTTCAAGCCTCTTGTGAGGGAGGTAACTATTATTATTCTCATTATTATCTTCACTCTACAGATCGTGAAACTAAGCCATGGGGCTGTAAGGATTCACCCAAGGCCATGCACTGGATTACAGCTTAGGTAGTACTTGGGCTTCGGTAGTACTCTCAGACTGCTAGGTCTCATCTCGTGTTATTAAATCATGAGGATGGACTAATGAGGGAACGGTTTGGGAAGGATTCTGGGCCAAACTCTTAGCTCTGCTGCCAGTACACCTGGTGAAGCTGAAGGAGTGTGTATGGGAGCAGAAGTGGCTATGGGGCATTCCCCTGTTTACTGTGAAGTGGGGCCAGCCAAGGCCTGAAACAGGCCTGACATGACCTACAGCAGCTCTTCTCAGCTAAGTTATTGGTGGTGGTTAAATTTTTCCTATATGAACAAGGATTGGGACGTCTCTTGCCCTACTCCCTCTGCCTGGCACAGAAGTAAAGAATCAGCTTTGGCTTTCATTTAGGACAACTTCCTGAGGTAGTAAGGCTGAGAGAGTCTGGGTGCATCAGAAACAGGGAGTGAAGTTCTTTAAAACCCCCCCCAAAGTGATCTTCCTTTCCTCTCTCCCCTTCTTCTCTCTCTGTGTCTGTGCCACACAGTGGCTCATCCTACAGAGGAGCAGGGCTGATGGCTGTCATCCCCCCTAGGGATGTGAACACAATTCCCAGGGAAGCGCTCAGAAAATGAATGCAAATGCCAAGGAGCAAGAATTAGCTCTTTATCTGTAAGTTTATACAGGAACTAAGCAAAGGGAGTGCTACCCTTACAGAGCTGCAGTACTTGAAAACTCACAGGTACTGCAGAGGCTGAAGAAACTAAAAAAAAAATATACCAGTGCCCATGAGAATGCAGCATCTGGGGCTGGAAAACTCATTTTGGATACCTGGACATCTACTTAATCTGATGCTTTTTGAAAATCTTAGCTTAAAAACTTCCTGTCCAGTCCTTGGAATTTCCCTTCCTTTATCCTATATTTTAAAAAACAACATTTATTTTTTTCATAGGTCAAAAATCAGTAAATCACAATACTGGATAGTATGGTCAATATAATGTATTTTATTATTAATGTTTTCATGTAGATAAAGGCTATATTTTTGGACCAAGCCACCTGTCAATAGCAAGCAAAAGACCACAAAGAGATGAGAGAAATATAATGAGCACCTACTTCCTATGGCAAAATCTGCAAAAACGGAAGAAAAAAGTCATGAGGCACATGCCTATTATGTGACTAAATGTGGTAAATGGGAATTTAGACTCAATATTTCCTTACACAGGGAAGCTGTATGAGTTAGAGACCAGAATGACTTTCTTTGCCCCATAAAATTAAAACTCCTGGATATCGAAGGTTTTAATTAAATGAATAGTACACTATAATTTGGAACTGTGCAAACATTTTACTGCACCGGTAGCTAGTCTGGCTTTAGGCAAGGATTTCCGGTGGAGGTTTTATATGTTGTAGTCTATTAAATGGAACAAGGAACAAGCCACTTACCTTCAGGTCTTGTAAATTCTCTGAACGTGGGCAGTGAAATGACAGTGTGGGAAATTGTGTGGACTGGATCCAACACACAGTTGACATCATTTGGTCGACAAGACTTAATGCAGCGGATAGTATCTGTCTTTTCAAGTCTGACACTAAGAGAAATGAGAGATGCATATATTTCCTGAAAATCAATTACTTTGTGTTTTGCAATCTGGAGAGCTAGAAACTATAATCGGTAGAAGTGTTTGTTCTTCACCTCAAAAACTTAGACAAATGCAGATCATCAGAACTGCTGGACCACTGAAAAATTTGGCTTGTTAATTTGTCAGTCAACTGCCCGCCACTCCCCACCTCCCAGCCTAGTTCTTCAAGCCAGGCTCGTAAAACCAGGGAGAACTGCAATGCATAGGATGCCATGTAAAGTCTCTTTCCAAGCACAAACAGGACAAAACAACTAGGCCCGGATCCTCAGCTGCAACGCCCTGGTGTGGTCCCACCAGTTTCAGTGGAGCTACGCTTATTTGCACAAGTCTTTTTTACTCCACGCAATATCAGTCATAGAAAGCTGAAACAATTGTTTCTATTCTGGAAATCTGACAAGAAATATCTGAAGGGCCAACTTTATTTCATGATTTTCATGATTTCGTGCAGCAAGAGCCAGAAAAGCCTCTCTAAAGTCTTTTTTTTTTCCCACACACCCCCTTCCTATCTAAGGAGGAAGAGGAGAGAGGAGTGGAGGAATGGAAACTGGGGGAGGAAAAAAAGTTAACCACGTTATTTGAAACCTCAAAGATTGAATTCTGGGTTTAGGGAAATGGTAAGGGTCATTTCATATTCCATCTCAACCAGCTGCTCATTCGTCCTTGAAAGTCTATTAAAAGTTAAATGACTTCTTCTCACCCTTGTCCACTAGAGTGAATTTAAAGTCACTTACAGTTCAAGAACTTCACACAATACCCAGTCTGTATTCATGAGAGATGAAAGGGCTATGCTGGGACTTACATTGTGACTAAGCCCCACAAATGATCTCAACTTTGACCTGCCCATTTCTTCATATTTCTAAGTGGAAAAAAAAAAAAAAGAAAAGACTGCAATGTTGGGGAGCGGGGGGGAAGGGGAAGAGAGAGAGTGGAATTAAAAAGATTAAAAGGAAGAAAAATTCACTGAGTAAAAGTGGAACAAAAATGGAAGCTTTAGTCTGTCAAATACCTCTAGAAACAAATGGTTCTTGCTCTTTTCAAAATGTGTTACCCAAGTCCACACCTACAAGCCATCTTTTTTCAGATGTTCAAAGGGACTTTATGGCTCTATTAATAATAAATACATCAGTAACTTCTTATTATATGCTACCCACATTTGCTCATCAAAGACAACAAAGCCAAACATGCTGATATTGCATGAAGCTAAAATAAAGATAAAAGAGAAAACATGAATCAACATTAAGGAAATCATGCTTCAACAGATGTGAACTGGCGTAGTCCACGGGAAGGCAATGAAGCTGAGTTAATTTACACCAGCTGAGTCTGGCTTGTTATTCTCACTCTGTAGTTGATGTTTTGAGACTGGCCAAGAGATAGAGGCCAGGAGAGACCTTTTGCTTCCTACCATTATCTGGGTACAAAATGTCACCTTTTCTTAGACATCTCACAGGGAATAGAATGGGCTTTCTGCTGAAATGACTCATGCTGGTCATTTTAGAAGAAATTAATTCTGGATATATGGACATAATAGTCTGACCTATGATAATAGATTCCATCCCCTTATTTTAAATCTCAGCTGCCAAATTAAGAAAGGACTCCTATCTAGCTGACCATCGCATCTGTGAAATAAGGATCAGCTAAATTACATAGTCTAGTTCTAGTGTAAAACAGTCTATTTCATAATATGTAACACATAGAAATGAGGCAAAATGTATGTAATTTGTGTTCGTTTCCTTCTCTCCCTTTTTTCTTCCTTACTGTGTATAGCGGAGTTTAGTAGACGTTTACATCTATAATATACAGCCATACAAACAAATACTGCATCTTTCCTTAAGATCCTGCAGAGCTGGGGTCACAACAGCCAAGTCAGACTGGTTTTACTTCCAATAAAGTGTTTACAAATTCTGAAAAAGCTTTTCTCCTTGTGTTATATAACACATAAATAATAACTATGGTATCATCTATAGGCTTTAGGAACACCAATAGATGGTAGCTTGCATAACTCATTTTGGGACATTATTACTAATGAAGTACTGATACAATACATACAGCATCCTAAATTTTCACAGCTGTATTTAGACAATAGAATTTTTACACAAAAACATTGTGGTGGTAATGGCTGAACCATTCAGTACTGGTCTGCCTTTGCTCTTTCTTGGGAAGGAAAGGGAGATTTACTCTCAACTTCAGCTGGAACAACATTGACATATGCAAACATTTCTGAAATTCTCATCCAATAAAGCCATGAATTTGTTTAAGATTAAGTCCTAAGTAAGAGTTATATTCATAATTCTCACTTCTGATTCACTGGAGCAAAGCATTCTGACATGAATTAGGTATCCTGCACACAGAAATGGAGGATCACAGTGATCACAAGTGATTTGTGTTAGTTCCTAGCTAAAACTAGTTTCTAGGTCCATCCAGCCTGTACCTATACATGTGACAGATAAACATTTGTGTCAGTTCTATTTCTTTGCACCGTTTCTCTCTCTTCTTCAAAATCCCATAACCTTTTTAAATTTTTTCATCCTCTATCCACACTCCTAAACTTGAGTTTGTGCTTTCTTTTGCCCCCGCCTAAGTATTAATTCTCTGATCCCCTTTCTTTTGATATCCCTCCTAATTGTTCTCCCATTGCTTCGACAGCACATATTCACACATCTTCTGGAACAATTTCTTTGACAACTAGCATCTATTTCAAATCCTGATATTTGCCACTAATGATGTGCTCTGACCTCAAAATGCTTTTTATTTTATGCTTACACATCATCTTTGTATTTGAACTTCTGATTAGCTGACATTTTCCTTTTTGCTTATGTGCTCCTATAGTGGGGACTGTGACTGACAAAAGTTTCTTTCTAAGTGCAGTGAACTTGCTTTATTCAAATCTTTCCTTCGATTTTACCCTAACAAAAATTGAAGCTTTGCAGCTGGTACCTCCTCCAGGCCTTTTTAATTTAAAAGAGAAAAAAGTTACAAAACAGCTCAGTTGCTCTGATTATTCTGGAAATAATCTTTCCTGGATATATTTTATTCGTTCTTCTTGGGTCCTTTTCATGTACTCTGTTGGATTCAATTAGTAAGTTCCGTGGACCAGGAGCTGTCGTTTCATTTTCATTTGGAAAAAAACATGTGCATAAATGGTGCTAAATAATTGGATACATGTTCTCGAATGTTCCAGCTACACTGCAGCATTAAAGTATCTGAGCTCCACGTTCTTGAATTACTTGCTGAATGAAATTGATGTGGTAGCATTTTACAATACTGAGGGCCAAATTCTCACATTCCCTTCTTTTCCTGCCAAAAAAGTATATATTAATGCTTGCAAAAAATGAATTTTATTTTTGAATCTTTATCCTACTTAATTACGGCCTCATAATGAACTGGTAGCCAGAGGGCGTTTATATACAAGCATCTTCTATGGAGGTAAGAAACCCCATTAGCTCAAGTAGCACGGGCTTGTGCTTTCAATATTTAAAGCTGGGGCTCTATCCCCACTGGCAACTTCTGGCAGCTTTTATAAGTACATGTCAACAGACTTATTAAACATTGGCATTCCTCCTGAGACTTGAACTCCTGTCAGCCAGCTGGGGTAAACTCTGCCTTAGGGACCATGTAATGCTCTGGCAGTGCTGTGATCGTGCCCCAATCCCATCCTTGGCTGATGATGAGCCTGAGAGCCCGCAGCTGATACAGCTAATAGAGTAATTCCTGGTGTTCAAGTGATTAAGGCTTGTGATCTTGGTTTATAAGGTTCCCAGATTTTAACCTTGTACCTTGCCTGTGCTGTCTGTATTTATACAGTGAGGCATTTTTTTTATATGCATATTCACATGAATTATTCCTTATTTATCTGTGGACTGACTATTCTGCCTATATACTGGACAGCAGAGGTATCTGAGCCCAGGATGGTGTAAAAGAACATTCATTTTGAGATCACAACCCTGGGACTGAGATTTTAATATTTATCAGTACAAGGACTGAAGAATAAAATAAATCCTCTTCCAGCTCAGAAAACAAAAGAATTCCAAAGAAATTCCAGTTGTATTGTCTACATTGTCCTTGATTGCACAGAAGTAAAAGAAGGAAGTCATAGAAGGAAGAAAGATTTGGATATTGGAATTCTGGCTGACCTTTCAGGGCTGCCAGGGTTTGGTTGGGTTTTTTTTTTGGTGGTGGCGGGTAAAGTCTTTACAGTTAAAAATTTATCACTTTTGATATTGAAGTTGGAGAGACAAAAGTGTCATGAGACTAATTAAATATCTTTTTCAATATATTTTCAAGTTCCTGTAGGCACATCTCAGGATATAGCCTGTGAAATAAACAGGAGCTCTCTGCTACTAGCTCAGTGCTGTTCGGAAGTTCGTTGCTGTTTTCCCATCATTAATTTTTCAACTCAGTGGAAATTCCACAGAAAAGAAGATGAAAAATCTCTAAAATAAATGTTCTTTAGAACAGATTCTCTTTTGTACCATCCTTAAATGTTAGAACTGTGAGCTGCAACTGGTGAAAATCAGCAGAAGCTCACTGGCTGCAACAGAGCAATGATAACTAGTGCAGCTTGGGAACCTGGCTCCAGACTTTCAAAGTGACTTGTGTGCCAGGGCACCTCTGAGGTCATAAGGGCCTAAGTTACGCACAGTATTTGCCCCCTAAATGATAAAACTCTCTAAAGATGTCTCAGTTGAGATAGATCAAATTATGTACCTATTTTGTTTTGAAAATTTAGGTCTAAACATATGCAGCTGTGTTATCCTCCAACGAGACCAACTCCACTACTGTGTGAAATAAGTTAATAGTTTTCAGTGCTCGGTATATTCAGATAATAAGCTCTTGGACACCAATTTCTACTTTTTATAATGATGCAGAGTACACATAAGAATCTCCCCAAATTGAGACCTTCAATGATAGGGAAAAGCGAAGAAGTGTAATGATGATGGCAAATAAAATACAAGTGCAGCATGCAACAGATGAACTAAAACTTTATTAAAATTGGGGGGAAAAAAGCTACTCTTAGAAGAGAAGAAGTAGCCAATGATGCCTGTAAGTCGGGGATCAAAGCTGTGCAGAGACAAAGATTAAAAGTTTGGCAATAAACGTGTTGACAGTTCCATGGCGGGAAAGTTGCATTTGAATTGTCAGAAGAAGGTCTCTGGGCTCTGTGATTTGCCGCTGCATGACCACAATGCCACTGTGGTTGTTCACTTTTTTTGTGGTGAAAAAACCCTCCTCGTTCCCGCTGATGATGGACAGCAGAATTTTATCCCCAGGGACAGCATTGGAAGGGCCCATGCGGAAAATGTCGGTGGGTACTTGAATGTTGGTAGGAAAAGAGAGGTGATAGTAGGTTATTCTCAGAGGCAGGCTCTGGCACTCCTTATTTTCATTACAAGGCAAGCGCTCACAGCGACTGCAAGAAAAGTGAGAACACAAGACAAGAGGAAGATTAGCGTACATTTAGCAAGCGTGACAGGAGAGCAAGGGCAGTGGGGTTGGGAAAAGATATGCTGACTTGTATACTATATCCATTCTTCCGCCTGGCACCTCAGTCATATTGCACATGGACATTTATTAAACAAGGATGAACTTGTCTATAGCTGGTGCTTTTGGAGAAGTGTTGCCATTTTCAGAAGTGTTGCCCTTTCTTGCAGGCATAGATGGTGCTTTGCCCATCCCTCCTCCCCCCTTTTCTTCTTTTGTTGACTGGACATATTTTAAATAAAATAGGAGATCCTAAGTGGTCAGTGAGTTGACTGTGTCCTACTTGTGATATCTGGCTGGATTTTAAGACTGAGCAAAGTATTCTGAAAACCACAAATGTATAAGGAGTTGGTCTTCCTGAGAGAGAAGAGGCACTCTAGATACTGCGCTGTGCATGTTCATCGTCTGACACCATACAGAGGAACGTAAAACTTATTTCCAACACTGCCTATATGTTAAGGTTTATTTGCTTTGAAGACAAACCTTCCTCCCGGTCTGGCACAGTATTTTTCTGTGCCACCAGGAGAACCAGCCTGAGTCAGTCTAACACACATCCAGGGAAGCACTGAAAACAAGATCCAATGGCCTGATGTCTCCAGTATGTGCCCTACACATTCAGTCCATTCTTCTGCAGCGTTGAGTTGTAGGAATGATGCTGGTGAGTGAGAAAGTTGCTCTTTCCTTCCCTTATCACTGGGCACTGCATTATAGCAACAAATCCGGGGAACTAGAAAGAGATCACCTATACAGGCTTAAAGGGAACAATGAACATTGTCACTAGAAATCATCATCTGCTTGGAGGGAGCAATCTTGGCTTCTATCAAGAATAGTGTGGCCAGCAGGACTAAAGAAGTGATTTGTGCCACTGCACTCAGCACCAGTGAGGCTGCACCTTGAATTCTGTGCTCAGTTTTGGGCTCCTCATCATAAGAAGGACATTGAGATACCAGAGAGAGTGCAGAGGAGGGTGAGGAAGCTGGTGAGGGGCCTGGAGCACAAGTCTGATGAGGAGCAGCTGAGGGAACTGGGGCTGTTCAGCCTGGAGAAAAGGAGGCTGAGGGGAGACCTTATCACTGTCTACGACTCCCTGAAAGGAGGTTGTAGCATGGAGGGTGTTGGTCTCTTCTCTCAAGTAGCAAGTGATAGGACAAGAGGAAATGGCTTCAAGTTGTACCAGTGGAGGTTTAGATTGGATATTAGGAAAAAATTCTTCCCGGAAAGGGTTGTCAGGCACTGGAACAGGCTGCCCAGGGAAGTGGTGGAGTCACCATCCCTGGAGGTGTTTAAACGGTGTTTAGACAAGGTTCTGAGGTACATGGTTTAGTGCTAGAGTTAGGTTATGGTTGCACTTGATAATCCTGAGGGTCTCTTCTGCTGGAAATGATTCTGTGATTCTCCCTGTCTGTTACTGAGAAAAGTGAAGTTTTTCCTGTAAAATATGTCACAGACAGGTATGGGCATTAAAGTCACTGTTATTAAAGAATGCTGTAGTCTACCACCACATTAATGAAGATCTGACATGTCATGATATGTGGTGGGTTTGAGAAGTGTTTAAAGAATTGCATACAAGGCAAGTTTATATGAATTTCAGATTAAAGATATGCCCAAATCACTACGTTCAAGTTGGTATCTGAAGATCTTCCACTTGCATGGAAGCAGAGGTAGACCTGACGATCTCAGCTGGATATTGACTTTGCAAAGTTTGGGGGTGATCAGGTTGCATATTTAGCTCCAAACTTGCCTCATGCACAAGTATGAATTAACTGATACAACCACATACAAGAGTCTCTCCACTGAAAAGCAATATTCAGTGCACAGGCTGAGGTCTTGCAATCTAAACTATTTATTCATTTCTTTACTATGAAAAGTGCCAACATGAAAGCAAGGTTTGCATCTTACTACCTCAAGGAAATCTGAGGCCCATTTCATTTATATTATTTTGACATATAGAACTGAGCTCCTATCAGCAGTATCTGGTATCAACAGAACTGTGGCTCATAAGCAAGCACAACCTCATTGCCAGTGCATGGTGACCTGAATTCAGGAACTTCTCATTATATGCAAAAGAAGCATTTTCAGAAAGAGTAGTTAAAAGCACCGTCAGTACTTCAGTTAATGTGTTCTATATTTTCTTTTAATACCACTTGCAAATGAAAGTACAAAGCAATTCTTTGAAGACTTAACTGCATTCTTAATTTTATTCATGTGTGTAAAGAGCATACACAAGTCTTCACAGGATGGCCGGCTAATTAGGTGTGGATACTCTTGGAATATTTTCAGGCATAGTGAGTTCTGCATTCTTTTCTGAAATGTCATCAATAACTCCACTAAGAATAATTACTTGGTTTTGTTGAAAACATGAGGCTACTTGGTTTTGCTGAAATCATGAAGCAAGTCGAGGCAGTTAATTTCTTAGTTGGAAGTGTTTTCTTCATGTAAATATTTTTGGAAGCACTTACATGCTCTTAAAGGTGCCATTATTTATTCTTTTATAAAAATAAAATGCATTTTATAATAACAGCCAGAATGTTAGGAGAACAAAAAAACCAAAGCTCACAGCTTCCTAAGATTTAAAAAAGGACATTCTGCTGATTCAGAATGTTATTTGTGGAGACAGATGTGCCTGTGGCTAGGAGTTAGAATTATTCAAAATTCATCACCTTTTATCTTAGTCTTTGGTGGTGCACACTACACACTTCACTATAGGTTTAGTTAATGTGCACTAATTGTTCCATCAAATAACCGCAAAGGAGAGATAGTGAATATTATTGCCTTCAAGAACCAGAGTTCACCCTGGGGTCACACACCACAAAGGCAAGAAGCAATGAGTCTTTAAATCCCAGTGTACTCTCTAGACCTTATTTAAACGTTTCCCTTCACTGTGCAAAAGAAAAATCAAATGGTGGGGCAAATCCAACAGCCCACTGCTAGTGAGTGAGCAGCCCAAGACCTCAGGTGCTGCTCCAGCTCCGTTGGATCTCAGGAGGGATGAGCTGGTCGTACAGCCACCGCATCCTGCCACCACGCCGTGTCGCTGTGGGAGAGAGCACAGGGGACCCAACCAGAGAAGGGGAGGGCTGAGGAAGCAGCACAATGCCACCAGAAAAACCCAGCACAGAGCCCAAGTGAAACATGCATCACTTTGCAGTGAGGTGCTTTTAAATACATCTTTGCAAACCTCTGCAATTAGACTCACAGGCTCAAAAAATAAGCATGTAGTGCTGCTAAATGCTTACTTCTGAATTCACTCCTGATTATTTTAGCTCACTTAATACTCTGTTGTCTTAGACTTAAGCATGTGGCTAAAATGCAGGTTTCAAAGAATTACTCATTTTGAATTTCGTTGAGTAGCCAAATGCTGGTTACTCATAAAGGAAAATAAAACTATCAAAACCAGAGAAATTGCATTTTAGAGAATGAATGCATTTCCTCACAGAAATGAGGAGAAAATATTTTCTGTCTTCCCTCCTGTTAATTTCTGAGCCTGTTTCTCTTGTGGTACATAAGCAATTTATTCTCTTGTGCCCAAAGGTGCTGAGTGGTACACAATAATTCTTCATGCACTGAAGGGAAAAGAACTTTTCAGCAGGATTTATGGCTTTGCAATTTACTTCATACAGGGAAACCTTCTCACCATGCTGAATGACTAACCAAGTATTATTGCTAAACTATACACACCACAAATCTATGAAATTCTACCCTGTAGATTTCCAGAGTTGCAACAATCTCCCAAATCTCCTAGAACACAATCTACTACAAGGCACTCGCTTACGCTATCATTAATGTGTATTTCTTTTCAGGAGATTGCAGCACACCTTGAGGAACAGATGAGCCATCAGCCAGGCTGTAGTACCACATTGTGGACCTCTACATTTCCATTAATAGAGCAGCTGTGAAGGTGGTTTTTGTCTCAAACAGACCAAAACTTGAAGGAAATGAAACCAACTGATGTTTGGTTCTCACAGATATTTCTTAACCAGGGGACAATCTGGAGTCCCACTTGATGCTCAGGTGGGAATACGCTATACAGCAGCACAGTAGACAGGATGGACAAACACTCTGCATGTTCCTCCTGACTGGAGCTGGAAAGTCTCAAGCAGTTTCCAAACCATAGAAGAGACAGACCCAATTCTATTTTGCCCTCAGCACTGAGCCTCTGTCCTTGTCTCTTTCATCTGTCTTTTCTGACCTGGCTCCTTCATAGCCCCTTTCCTTGCCTACTGCCTTTCTTGTTCACTCAAACATTTGGACTGTCTGCTCAGCCAGTGCTAATCCTCCTCTTCTTGCTCCATCCTCTCCTGGCTGACCCTTGGTTCTCTCAGTTTCCACCTCACAGCCCTATTCCCAAAGCATACACCCCTTCCCTCATTATCTTTGTGCAGCCATCCCAAATTATTCCTTGCTCTGATGGTCTTCATCCCAATCTGGTATCGATCACCCTTAAACATAAGCTCCTGACTCCTGCAGTTGGTTTCCCCCTTGTCTCTAATTGGTTTACACAATTTTACCTTCTGCCCCTCAAGCATCTTCCAGATAATTCTCCTCACCTGGTCATACCTTCAGATCCTTCCCTCCCTACATTCAGCCTCCTTATCCCTAAGTGTACCTTTCCTTCTTACCGAGTTGGCTCCACTCTCACCCATGCTAGAAACAGGTTTCTTATCCAGGGAGTCTGGGTGGTCTTTGAAAGCACAGAAGAAACAGGCTGTGGGGTCATCAGAGCCAGCAGCACCTGGCCCAGGACACATAGGAGCTGACATTGTAGGGAAGATTTGGCTTCTTTCCTGAGGCCATGTGTGGGAACAGGCTCAGTCTGTGGAGTTGGTATCTGCACATTTTAATCGTAAAATTGTAGAATATCAGGTTTGAAAGGACCACAGGGATCATATGGTCTAACTTTTCTTGGCAAAATGCACAGTCTAGATAAGATGGCCGGGCACCCTGTCCAGCTGAATATTAAAAGCGTTCAATGGTGGGGAATCCTCCACTTCCCTGGGGAGATTATTCCAATGGCTGATTGTTCTCATCCTGAAAATTTCCCTCTTGTGTCCAATCAGACTGTCCCCAGGAGTAACCTGCACTTCTTATCCCTCCTCTTTTCCATGTGACTCCTTGTAAAAAGGGAATCTCTGTCTTCTTTGTAGCCACCCTTTAAATACTGGCACATGGTGATGAGGTCTCCCCTAAGCCTTCTCTTCTCAAAGATGAGCAAGCTCAGTTCTCTGAAGAAGCTCATTTTATGCTAAATCAGAAGAGAACTGTTTGATGCTAAAAAAGAAAGACCTCTCTACTGATAGGAATTAAACTGCACTGAGGAAGACCGAGGCTAAGAAATACTTATCATTCAAAAGTTAAATAAAAGTTAAATAAACAACTCTCAGAAATACACTAGGTAGACCTGACTCTGTTTTGGCTTACAGGGGTGAATTAAGATTACCCATTGAAGGCTTCATATCTTAAGGTTCATTAAAAAAATGCTAACTGCAATTTTACAAAGTTTGTAATTTCAGCAATTTCAGAGGTTTTTGTTGAGGATGAGAAAAATGCAAAAGTGATCTCCTAACAAATTTCAGATTTCTGCTCCAAAACAGGACAGCAAACTCTTTAAAGGAAAAAAAAAACACCAAAATGTCAAACACACAAAATGATGTGGCCCTCCTTACCCCTGTTCTTCGAAATGAGTGAACAGCTTTGGCTGAAATTTGCCAAAACTTGAGCCTGAGTCAGACACCTAGCATGTAAAATTTCAGCCGTTGGTTATGTTTTGGCAAAATTCTAAGCAGTTAAAAACAGGTCCTAGTAATGAGAAGCGAAAGGCAACCTTAATAATACACAGACATGTCTAAAATATAAAAATATTTCCCAATCTGGCTCAATGCAGCACACATTTCTGGCATGCTGCCATATCCACTTCTTTATCTTTTCTACTGTTTTTCTTGGCTTAAATATTACAAATGTTAGACTTCAGTGTCGCATAAAGAGAATTTAATTGTTATGCAATTTGAAAACAAAAAGTGTTTGGCAAGGCAGTGCAGCAAGTCCAGTCCTATTGTGAGTAGCAGTAGATCTTAATTTTCCTTGGAAAAATACCAAGCCTACAGGCTGATCAAGGCAAGAAAAAATGCAGAATTTAAGCAAAAGAGATAAGACCTTCAATAAAATTGTTACCATTAAGGATTGGACCATGTCAAGCACCATGCTGGTCTTTGGGGAAGGTTACACAGCCTGTTTCTTCCTGAAGCTCAGAGTATCTATAACAGCATCCTGAGCTTTCAGCCTGTAGCATGGGATGATCCTGTGATTACTTCACCTGATGACAATCACCACTGCAATGGTCACCATGCAAAAAATCTCTGCCTTAAAGGTATTGATTAAGGAAGCTTCTGGATCACTGAGGGCTGTTGCCTATACGTAAGGTATTCAAGGAAAAATAAGAATGAACAAACTTGAATTTCCAGGACTGAGACCTATTAAAATATAGGTGTTCCAAAGAAAATATTGGAGAATAGGGTAAAAAAATCCCATTAAGTGCCAACTTGATGTGAATGGAAACTGTGTTGTCTTTCTTATGATATGCCAAGCTGGTGAAACTGGATTGTGTTTTAAATAAAAAAGGAGAGGAAAATGGTATCTCTAATAGATGCGATGTTATGAGAAGCCAACTATTTTGATTTTGAAGTCCTGACACAAGGTTGGGTGAAAAAGTCATTATCACGCAAAAGCTAATGAACATATGCCAGCTATCAGCTATGTTGGGTTATAGATGCCAAAAATAAATTATTCAAAAATATGTAAATTAGTTTGGATGTAGGAAGGGTGCTAAAGACCTGTTCTATTAAACCAGTGGGCACTAGGTTACCCGTAACATAAACCCTGATTCTAGCATGTTGGTATAATACTTGTATACTGCCTAAGCCCTGATTCCAGCATGTCAGTATAATACTTGTATACTGCCTAAGTATGAGGGTACCTGTCTCCCCATTGAACTAACCTGGACTTTTTGCAGTACAGATAATGAACTCATCTTCTCTCTGGTTTATGAAAACACATTTTTGACAATAAATTTAGTAACTATGTCTGTAGCTGTTGAGAGGGGAAAACCTAATAAATCCAGCAAGATAATAACTCAAGGAATTAAAATAATTAGAACTTCACTGAGCAGCTACAGGATTTGTGTCTGACTCATAGCCTAATTATAGCCCTAGCATATCACAAGAATCTCTCCTTATGAGTCTGTTTGAGCTAGGTGGAGTAAGCCATTACAGAGCCCCAACAACCCAGACACAGAAAAACAATTCAGACATTCTATTACTTCCCAAAAAGATCCCTCACATCTCAAATGGCCATTAATTTCAACACATACATAAAAATATAGATAAGAAAGAAAATGGCGTGGAATGTGTGTGTATTGTGCATATTTTATAAATTGAACTTTGCAACTCAGTGATGTCCGTAAGAGTAAAAATCTACTAGTTCTGCTAAGTGGCCAACTGCAAATGACTTTTTTTTTTTAAATTAGGATACAATGAACCCACAATATACAAATAAATACAACATCTGCATCACAAGGCACTGCTTATTTGTTGATGTGACAATTTAAAATTTAATTACTACTGACACTTCTCAGAATACAAGCATATTTTATAAATATCTAGGTTTATACCATGAACTTTCTCTACAGCATTTTGATCAAATATATCTGCTGTGCCACTTACATGGCATTTCAAAGCTCAAGGTTTACATGGAAACTATCCATAATAACTAACCCCTCCGATGAAGATCAGCATTACCTTTACTCTACAAAGAAGGCAGAGTACTCAATTTTATTTAAAAGATGGTGGGCATATGAACGCTGACTGTGAAAAGCAATAGCAGGCTGATGACCAACCTGATTTATCAGCTTTCCTCACCAGCTGGTCAAGCACACACTTACCTGGGAACAGCCTTCAGAAGAACCTCTGAAGTACAGGGGGCCATAAAGCCCCAGGCGGGAGGAAAAGCACTCATCTGCATCAGCCATAAACTCTAGCTATGCAGCTGAAATTTTGCAACAATTCTCCACGCTGCTAGCACCATTTGATGGGTGTAAATGAGCTGACAGCTGCTCCTCCTCCCATACCTATGTCTCCTATGTCTCCTTTCTCTGAGCTCGGTTAAGACATAAATATGGACAGCAGCCAACACACCACCCTTGTGAGAATTCTCAGCTTTTTTACCAGAGGTGAAATAGTACTAAAAGTAAGACATTCTTGTGATACTTTGCAACAGCATCGGTAAGACTTAAGACAGGGAGCTAAACCAACTCTTTTATTGGAGTGTAATAGTAAGGAAACACTATGTGTGAAAGAAAGTAAAACTCAGAATTTTGAAGCTGGATGTAACCCTCCTAACAGGTTGCCTGCAAAGTAGCCAGACAGAGAATATCAGCTTATGGCTCTAGAGATCACTATGATGGAAACCACTGACACATGGCATTTTTTAAGGGAATACCTTTTTCTTAGACTGAAACAGGAGTATGAGAAAGGGACCAGACCTGTATGTGCAAAACAGGAGGTAGGCCTATCAACAACGTACATATTTGTGAGAATCTGTTGTGTATTTGGTCAGCAGTGCTATGGCATAAAGGAGATCATGTAACCAAAAATCTGTTCAACCTTGAAAAAGAAAGTACTTACGTATCTCCTGACTTGCGGTAATTTTCTGGGCACTCCAAAGACAGACAGCGAAAGCCTCCCTGGATGTTAAAGCAGGTCTCATTGAAAGAGCAGTTGTGGCTTTCTGCAACACACTCATCAATATCTGCCAAATGGAAAAAGGTGAGTGAATTAAACACATGCCTTTCCTCTACTTGCAGGTGCCAGATGATGAAAGTATCTTATCAGGTACTACAGAATGTGGGGAGCAATTACACGTTACTACAGTATTGGAAGAGGAGGGCAGAAGAACAAAAAAGAAAACTAACAGGAAAGAACAGGCAAAGGAAGAGCAGCAGTGCCACTAAGTGGACAAGTTGTAAATATTTGCTGAATTGCTCACAGCATGATATTTCCCTTCAATGGCTAAACTAACTCATACCATTTCACAATAGAAATCTTCATCTTCAGAATTTGTTATAATTATTTAATAATGTTATAAAAATAGTCTCTACTGCATTCTATAGTTTGTAAGAGAAATTTCCTGTATATTTACCATAAAATACTGTTTTTTTCAGATTTCGAGCTGATGTTTATTGCTTTACCTATAATGCTATAGGAAAGCCATTTTTTTTTAAACTTAAAAACTTGTTAGAACTTTTCAGATGTTCACAACCAAGTTAGGTCTCCCTGTAGTTATTGAACTTACCTTGGCAGTTGCGTGCATTGGGTGCCAACCTGTAACCAGTGGAGGGACAAGTACACTGAAAGCTCCCAGGAATATTAATACATCGAAAGGAACAGATATGCCCTCCAGTAGGTAAAGCACATTCATCAATATCTGCAAGAACAAAACACCACTAATTTACTATGTGTTCATGCCATTCAACCAAGTGCACATGTACCGTATTCCTGCTGCGAGCTTCAAAACATGATTTCATTATTCTAATTGCTGGGCAAGGAAAAAGATCATCAGATAGGAGTGGCTCTAGTCAACAAAAGCTGTTAGGAATACATGGAAGTGTGAAGAAAACAAAAAGCAATCAGGGCCCAAGAGACAAATGAAATGGATAAGAGCAAGCACTTCACAGTGACATGTATCATAGTACTTTACAAAAGGGAGGGAGATGAATAGTTTTATCCTTGTTCTTGCAAAAAGGAAATTGAGATGAAGTGTTCTGCCCAAGTAAGTCCTAGAGACCAAAGTCCAAATTCACGATCACGTCCATGAGCTCACACCCATGTCCTCCTTGTATCTGAGGAAAAGCTACTTACACATTTGTTGGAAACCAACGAAAAAAAAAAAAAAAATATATATATATTTAAAATACTACCCAGCAATATTATATATTACATAAGTGACATAAAAATGTGTTTGTATCTTCACTTGCTGAAGACCAAAAATTCTGTTAGTTCCTCAGGAAAACAAACTAATAAATAAAAAAACAAAAACAACAACAATACACACCACATTTCTGGCAGTGTAAACAGCAAAAGTGACATCACACAAGCAGAGATATTTCTAGACTAGGACATAAGTGGGAAATCTTTACAAACAAAATTTCACAGTTTCACAGGAAAATACCAAAGAGAACAAAGTGTTAAAACAAAATCATTACAGGTACGTGAAGCTGTTCATGTATGTTATGGTGAAAATAAGAAATGTTCACTCATCTTCCATCTGCAAAACAATAATGCTTACCTTCACATGAAATCCCATCTATGTCACTAAGTTGAAAGCCACGGCGGCAGTAACACTGATAGGAACCATACACGTTGGCACACTCTTGACTACAGGGGCTGCTCTCACACTCATTTAAATCTGAAATGCAAAATTACACACCTGAACCCCAAATGTCTTGTTAGATTTGTCAGTTCTATTACAAGACTAAGGCAGAAGTTCAGATGACAATTTTTTTAATAAAAAAAGGATGGTATGCATGTCACTGAGTAAGATGGAAATAGGGGGCTTTGGGTGTATTACTCTCAACGGGGTCTGGTGGTGTATGTTAATCTACACTGTGCTGTTATTTCCCACTGTCCTTCAAGCTGTGTGACTTGAAGGGAGTCTTTAGGCCCGCACTTGCATTTTTATATCTGGAAATCAGCAAAGCTGGTTTTGAAGGTCTTGAATCTGATCTGGCTGAATCACCCTTCAAAATACAGTAAACACGGACAATACAACTCTGCGTGATCCAGAGTCAAAGGGCAAAATATTGGAACTGTGGGCTACAGTGACCTTGATTAATCATAACATCATTCTTGTAACCAAAGAGACCACACTGGGTTGATTTCATAGAATCATAGAATAGTTTGGGTTGGAAGGGATCCAAAGGTCACCTAGTCCAACATCCCTGCCATGAGCAGGGACAACTTCAACCAGATCAGGTTGTCCAGAGCCCCATCCAGCCTGGCCTTGAATGTCTCCAGGGATGGGGCACTTCTCATGCTATTCTAGTGCAGTCTTACAAGCTACAATCAAATGAAAATAGCTAAACAACAATCAGCTGTATCTCACACTATATGACCAAAGCATATGACAGCCATACCTTCACATGACCTGCCGTCAGTTGAAAGTTTGAATCCCATGGTACACGTGCAGTAATAAGAACCAGGAGTATTCTCACACTTGTGAGCGCAAAGGCGGCCTGGATAGCGTCTGCATTCATTGATGTCTGAAACGATAAATATATAGAGAGGTCTGTGTATTGGCTGGCTTCACTGCAGTAGTAGTCTGGACAAGAACGTGGTCATACAAGTTTGATTTTTATTTTCCAGATCTAAATTTCATACTGGAGAGGGAAGAACTTGCTCAAAACGCTCATTTAGAAGCAGCCCATTGCATAATTTAATTAGATCTATAAAGAAGAAAGTTCTTTGATCTTCCAAAGGAATGTTTTGCTGTAAGTGCATGTAAAAGTATCACGGAAAACAATTACACGCACTCTCATAATCTTACCTTTTAACAGGATAACAGATAACATGTTGACAATACTAATACAGCTTCCTTTGAAGTATCAGCATCTCTTTAATACGGTGTTAGTTTTATACGAACAGTACAGTAGTCAATTTTACATTCAGATGAAAGAGGTTATGCAGAGACCAATAACATTCTTTACACTGGGTCGGTTTTTGAAATGCCATAGCTGCACGTATTTAAACTGATAGGTGTAACTTACCAATACAAGTTCTACTGATGACATCAAAAGAGTAGCCAGATTTGCATTCACAACGGTAATTGCCTGGGGCATTTATACAAACATGTCCTTCTCCACAAGGCTGATTAGAGGATGAGCACTCATCCACATCTGAAAAAAAGAAGGAAAGTGATTGAAAGTACACTTCTGAGCATGCAAGTTGGGAGAAGAGCAACATGTTAACATATATCTGTGTTCTCTAGTAGGTATAAAGTGTTCTGAAACAGACAGCAAGATTTTGATCTAGCTCTCAGCTTCCACAAGAAGATCAGAGTCACAGATCCAAACTATTCTTACTTAAACAGGTTCTCTCTCAGGTATCCTGTTAATGTTGATGGACTTAAGAGGAAAAATATATCAGGAAATCAGACAATCTTTGGAGGAAATCAGGTGCAAAATTGTTTTATTATGGACACTCTGTATTTATGGGTCAGATCTTCAGCTGGTGGGACATGCCTGGGTCTCCCACAGACAGTAGTGCTTTGATAAGCCATTTACAAAAATTGAAAACACATGCAAAAAATACTTATTTTTGCAAAAGGCACTTTAGTTAAAAGGCAGCCAAAGGCATATATGCCTTTCATCATTATTTGAATAGCTTCTGTGGGATGTTAAGTGGGCCTTGTGTTATACTTCTGTATTGGGGAGATTTGAGACTACACAGCGTTGTTCCAATACACTAATATAGTCACAGACAATGCCATTTTTGGGAGGTGATTATGATTTTTCCTCTTCTCAGAATTTAAGGTTTCATGAGATACATGAAGGACAGAGTGTGGATCCTTGTCATTATTCACTTGTTGCGACTGCCACAAGCGAAAGAACAGGATGAAGAATTGACTGTGGAAATAGAAAAAACTTGGTGAAAGTGCATGAAACTGGTACACATAAACAACAGATGTGATTTATTTTCTTCAAATCATTTTTTCTTCCAGACTGTTACTTACCTACACATCTTGTTCCATCTTCATTGAGATGATAACCTCGGCCACAGCTGGGTGAGATTCGCTGGCAGGTATACGAGCCATCAGTGTTAATACAGATCTGTCCAGCTGGGCATGGCATGTTGGTGCTCAGGCACTCATTGATATCTACAAGAGCACAAGAAGTCAGAGTAACTATCTGCTGCCTGGAGATGTTTAAGCTAAGATTCTTTCCTAATGTAATTCTTCAGAGGATTACATCCTGATGTAATCCTTCAGAGTTTGAAAAGTTCTGCCTATGGGAGAATAAAACTATTTGTGCCTTTTAGCTTCACTGATAATAAGCATTACGGTCCAGGATGAAGACTGGGAGAGGTACGAGAGGCCAAGATCCCACTGAGAAGCAGAGGAAATTGCGTACAGAACTTGCTTTTGTTCAAAAGCCTTTGAAAGTCTCCCTTAAACATATGAATAGCTGATCAACAATTCAGTTCATCAGCTTAACCAGCTATGCTGCAGTCTGTGGCTCACAGTGAATGAGCTATTTATTTGGTAGTATGTGCTCACAGAGGTAGTAGCTGACCCCATTTTTACAGAGAGATAAACTACTGCTCACAGGTAGTCACTGTGAATACCTTATCCTGGTAAGCTGTCCATGTAAGCACATAAGAATGTGAATTATGTACTCACAAGACTATGCAGCCCTTTACCATCCATCAAACGTATGTCTGTTTTTTCACAAAGTGGACATTTTATCACTTTGTGACAAAGATATTCTTTGCCTGGCAAGAACCCAGTATAAAGTAAAAACTCAGAAAATGTAATGAGACGAGGCTAAGGTGTATTAGAGTATGATCTGGTGCAGTGTGTCTAGCCAAGAAGGTCCAGAACCAACTGTTACACAAGGGGAGCACGTGCTATTCATTTGGGGGAAAGAAATCTCAGAACCAGGAATCAGTGGCTACAGGAGGTACTGAGGCAGCCTTTGCTACCTGGAAATGTTAATGTAACTAAGACCTTAGAGTTTGCAGGAGCAGCACTGTTTGTGTGTGTATGGGCTTGCATCTCATGACAATTAACAAAGCCTAGCTTAATGTAACTTCTCTGTCTAAAATTTACCCAGCTGTTTCACTGGGATATTATCATCATTTTACACAGTGCTAATGTTAACTGTTGAGGAGCTACTACTTTCCACTTCGGTATGGTATGGTATGGTATGGTATGGTATGGTATGGTATGGTATGGTATGGTATGGTATGGTATGGTATGGTATGGTATGGTATTAAGCACAGCATCCAGCTTGCAAAATGCTGGCTACGTGAAGATGGGGAAAGAGACGTACTATAATGTGAAAGATTTCAGACAGGCTTATCCCACGTCACTAGAGTGTAAAATTTTCAACTTAGAAAGACACTGGCAGGAAGGTGTTCATAATTTTTTCCCCTTGACACAACATAGGGCAGCATTTGATCCACAGTGCATAAAAACAGACTGTGAAATTATTTTGGTATATGTTTTGAGCAAATGCATTTTAGGGGGCATAACTATTGCTGCTGCAAATTGATGTGGCTTTAGTCATGTCAAGGAAGGCAAGCTAACTGCTAACTGCCATGCACCTGGTGCTAACTATGGCAGGATACACGTCTTCAAAGGGTCTGTTGTGCACAAGCACTGGCCCCTTTCACTTCAAAAGCTGCGATTTATTTTTCAGTCTCAGTGTTTCCAGTGTCGGATTTCGGCACTACAGGGTACGATGTGGTCAGGAGAACGAGGGGCTGACAATGAGCCAGCCTTGGCAGCTGCTGCCGCTCAGCCAGTTCCACAAGTCCAAGACACGCTACGCCGCTGGGGGAATGCAAAGTTAAGTTGAGACTTGAAAATACTACTCAAGGGAATGACTGATAGATTTGTGGGTCACGTTAGACAATTCCATTTAGAGTGTGCTGGAAACCAGTAATTCTAACATACTTATATGAAGTTTATAATTTTGTTTTGTAGGAGTCTTGGAAACAAGGCATTAGCCCAACAAATTGTAATCAATCTTTAAAATAAAACTCCTCTCCACAGTGTATTATAACTGGCCCATCATTCTCATCCATAGTAAAATTCTTGATAGGCTATAACGGGGGACAGGTCTGGAAAGATCTACATGCCTGTAAAACCATGCATACTAATATCAGCAAAGTGTATTACACAGAATGTCACAAATTACAGCTTTTTATACTAAGCTTTGGTGAAAACCTTTTGGATAGGAGAAGACAGAACATTATCACAATTTTTTCACAAGTTTTGTTTCAGATAAAATACCCAAAGACTTAAGGAAAATGTTCAAATGCAGCTAAGTGCCCTAAGTAACCAAATCTCATTAAAAATAGAGATCTGGTCTTTATTTAAATGGTTCTTGTCTGTAAATCTTACCTGTGGGAGCAAACCTGTCTTTAAAGCAGCAGAAAAAAAAAAAAAACATAGCAGAGCAATGCATAAGCGCATGAAGAATGACTTGAGAAGCTCAGAACTCACCCAGTGAAACTACCACTTATCTCACAAGCAACACCTAAGTTTTCACTGAGATAAGAACATGTCTTACCAATACAGTTGCCTAGCGCATCTTGTATAAACCCATTCATGCACTGTAGTTTGGGTCGGCAACGGAAAGATCCTGGAGTATTCTGACAGATAAAATCGGGGGGGCAGTTATGAGTACCAGTCTCACATTCGTCAATATCTGGTACATCACAAAAAAGAATTGTTAGCAGGAGTTTGACAGAAGCTTTTTCATCACATTTAAAACATAAGACACAGTTAAAAACACCAGACTGATTAATCCTCAGCATATCTTCATGCAATTCAATGCAGTGACCCAGGATCAATCTGACCTACCACCTCAAACAGAATCTCAGTAAAAAACGGTAAAATAAGTTAAAGTTTTTAAATTATTTCATTGTTAACATTATATATAGGGGTGTGTGTTTATTATGTTTCACAAATTTAGTTCGCACACCTAAATGATTCAAAATTATTATATAGCACCTGAACCATCATGTTCAACAGTGTTCAGCCTTGATTCAGCATTGTGTTTACACATGGGCTCAGCTTTGAAGTTAGTAACATTTAATTATATGTCCGAGTACAGTTTTAATTTTAACTTTAGATCCAATGCAGGCATTGTTCACTTCTTTCATTGGTGAATTAGTTGGCCTTCATTCTCATCCATATTAAGGTTTGCAATATCCTTCCATTATTGTGTTTTAAAATGCGCATAAATATGACTTCTTCTTCTTTTAATATTCCATTCCAGTTCAGAGTAGACAACAAACATTTGTGAATAAATTATGATTCACCCCTGCAATGGGGTGAAATCTCATGAAAGTATTAAAATTCAGAAACTTTCTAGCAATAGGATGCCTCAGCTTTCCCATTTAAGCAGTGGACACAACAACAGATGCAATTTCTTATCTCTAGAGCTCTGTGAGACTTAAATAATGATTGTGGAGCCCATTTCAAGTTTAGGATGGGTTAATACTGAACTGGGTTCAGCAGGGTCCTACATGTTGCACAACTCAGCCATTTTACTTGGCATTTAAAAATCATACATGAGGATTATTAATTTTCTATTTTCATAATTGCTAACATAACATTAATAATTAACATTATTAACATATCTTATCCAGATAAGAAATTTATATTAATGGCATGCATAATTTACTGTCTGTACTCCTTTCCACCTGAGAAAGATTGTTAATACTTGCTGGTAAGGTATTTGTTGGCCTAAGTTTGATGTCATTCAAATCAGCTGAAATTTTACTTCAAAGAAATCAAAGTTAGCCCATGATACTTTGAAAAACATCGTCTGTGTGGTTTGCAGGTTTTGCATTGGAGTTTTTTTATTCAATCAGCTTTTTTATTCAATCTATTATTCATCACTGATCAGTTCCTACAATAAAATGTTAACCAGAATTTTGGTTGAGTTAATTTACTCAGTTGAATGAAATTACAGTCTTGTTTATGAACAATTCTAAGATCGGGGGGAACAGACTTTTTCTAGTGGAAACCAATTCCACATCAAATGGAGTTTGCTGCTAATTTATATCTCCATGAAGGTAGTAAGTCAAGTGAAGTTTTGGATGCACACAACAACATTCTTCGTGCTACACGCAACTTGAAATCAGTAATTTCTTTAGTAAAAAAAAGACTTTGAGCCTTGTGTTCAAACACACCTAGTCAAGAACAGTGCTTTTAACTCTTCTTCATTTCGAAATCCTTAAGAATGTTGTGATTAAAAAATTAATCCCTTCATAACAAATTTAAACCTCCTGAAGATAAAAGCTTACTTTTAAAAGATGCATCTACCTTAGTGGTATCAAATTGAACCACCTGGTCACTCCACTTGCCACACTTCGTTTCACACTCCGAAGTGTGCGAACTTGATTCTTTCAGGTGAAACTAAACCACTAGGTGTGCCCCAGGAGCAAGACTTAGGCACTCCACTCAGCAACCAATTCACAGGATCAGACCAGAGGTAGCCAGAAGTAAACACCAGAAAAATGTGTATGGTGTGAGTGCTGAGTGTTCAAAATCAACTGTTTCAGTCCCCAGACCAGCTCCTATCTTGCAATGCCAAGTTGCCAGTGTAAAATGAATGTAGTTATCTCTCCTGGAAGTCTTTGTAGTAGTCCACAAGTAGCCTGATCTGGTATCTGCAAGGTGACAGGTGGAAAACTACTGTCCCACAAGAAGTAGCATTGTCTGTATGTCCCTGTGTAACTACAGCTTATGTGTGTATTTACCAAAAGTAAAAGAGTGTGAAGTTATTGTGTACTTTTTTTTTTTTTTTTTTTTTTTTACTTAATGCTGGAAGATTTCATTTTTTTCTGTACAAGACATACCTTTGCAACGACTGTCATCCGTTAGCTCATAACCAGTTCCACAGCTTGTGTCCCGCTGGCAGCGAAATGATCCTAACGTATTGACACAAGTTTGTCCAATCCCACAGCTGTGTGTCCCCGTGATACACTCATTAATATCTAGAACATTCAAAATTATTATAAAAAAATTTAAAAAAAGAGAGTAAATAAGAAACATGAAATCACAGGCAAGGTGAGACCAAAGTCTAGCTGTGTGTGCACCTCCAACCAATCATAACTTTGAGCATCAGGACACAAAGAATGGGTTGGATTTGGCCTCACACTCACACACCCACATTGTGGTTACTCATTTCTGTTCTCAGAGTGTGAGTCAGTAAAGACGTTCTGACCCCACTGGTAACAGGACTTCTGACTGCTGATTCACTGCAAGTAAGAAAGAGGAAGAACTTGCACTGAGTGAGAGCAAAGGGCCAACATCGTCTGATGGAGTCCAGCAGCAGATGATTATGGTGGCTGTAGAAATGAGGCAAGCTTTCAAAAATTCTTCCCTTGCTCTGCCTCCCACCCACATATGGCTTAGGGACTCTCCAAGCCACTGCAACTTTCTGCTTTATAGCTACTGATAGACACTTCTTTTGTAATTTTTTTCTTTTTCTCTTTGAATGTATAATACTTGTCATCCACATATAGCAAATATAAAAATGCTTCCTTTTTATATCTTACACTAGGTTAGAATTAATCTGACCAGTCACCAAGATCTATTTTATATTTTGAGGTTTGTGTGAGTTACTTACCTAGACTCCCTTTTCAACAAATAATAAAAAAAGGCACTCCTGATGAGTAATGCTTTTCATCCTACAATAGCTATGCAAAATAGGCAAGGTGAGCTGTGCCCTGAAGTGCTTGTTTCTCTCAGTAAGCAACAAAAGGAGTCTAGGCTGAGTAGCTCAGAAGCAGATGTCTACATTGCTCTATCCCAGCCCATTTCATTTGATGTCCCTTTAGTTCTTCTGGGAGAAACTTAACAGTCCTTCCCCCTTGACTATTCCCATGACACTCACAATATCTAAAACTTTCATACTTTCTATCAATTGTGTCCTTAACAAGCTGAAGAATCCTGCTCTGTTTCATCTGCCTCATCAATTACTAGCTACTATAAAAGAGAACAGGTTTTTGTTTGTTTTAGTTACAACAATAAATGCAAGATATTCTGCCTCTTCTTCACTCTAAATCCTCCATCTCTTCTACTGATTCTTAACTGCATCTTCCCACAATTTTCATTCCAACACTCTGTTTCAATCAACTTTTTATGATCTCACCTCTTTCCTCAGCTGGCTTAAGCATACTCTGATCTCCTCTGTCTGGATATTTTTTATCTATTCTTGCTCTATTGAAACAAGGGTGTTGACAATCGAAGCAATGGTTTTATTTATTTTACCTTCACAGTTGACACCATCTGGTTGAAGCTGATACCCAACAAAGCAGGAGCAGACGTAACTGGATCCTGTGTCTCTGCACTGCTGAGAGCAGGGACCACCACCTAATTGGATATTTTAAGAAGTTAAGAATCTCTTCACAGGAACTGAAACAAACCATTGATTTACAGGATGCTTGCTGATATATTTAGAAAAGCAGATAACTAAACACACACATATATAAAAGGAGGAAAGGGCTAAACACTGAAATAAGTGTTTGTAATCATCAGATTCTTTTAGCTCTAAAAATTAAAACAAGAAGGAAGTAAATCAAGGAGTTGCTCATAGTCCATCATTGCTGGAAGTCTAAGGGAAAATGCTGATGAGCTCAGACACCTCCTCAGGCTTTGGCTGGGAAGTTAAAACTTTGATTAAGGATGACAAGATGTATGACCATAAGTTAATGAAACATTTTCACTATTGGGTGCATTAGGCTTTATTTTTAGCCTGTCATTATTAGGGCCATACTCCTGAATTAGCAATAGCATCTGCTCTTTCCTTACTCAGCAGGCAGGAAAACATGAAAGGGAGAAAAGGGTATTGTGAATGACGAAGGCTTCAAATAACCTAAAGAAACCAAGACTTACTACTGGGGTACTCAGGACTTTGTGGGGTGTGTGCAAGAGTCCCAAAGGATGTGAAAGAGGGGTGAGGTTATTCCATCTGACAGAAAGAGAGGACACTATAGGAGATTTACACAAAAATTGGCTCATCATTAAGAAAACTTACTTTTTCTGATCTTGTTAAAAATAAATCAATATTCAAAACATTTAATATTCTCCTTAATAGCATCAAAAAGTTATATACTTTCAACTACTTGTTGTAAGAATATTGATATTCTTAGTACAAATAGAATCTATCTTATTCTTCTGTTTTTCAGAATGGCTGGATAGGCATTAAAAAAAAAGTTTTGAGATAAGCACAATCAATGTGGGCAAATGCAGTTAAAATAATCTAAACTTTTGAGTAAATTAAAATATTTTTTTGAAGTGAAATAATTTCTAGTGAGGACAGGGCCATTAATACACCACAGAAAATTAGGTCTGTACACAATACTGACATAGGCAATGACATTTGAAGGAACCATAGTCTTGTGGGTGAGATGGACAGCTACAGCTTTCTGAACCTCTGTGAGCTTCTGTCAGCCACAGTAAAACCTACTGCGAAGGTGTTGGAAGAACAGAACTAATATCCTCATATACCATGGAGGTGCTTCAAAACAAACCTCTGGAAAGTCCACTGCCTAGGAAACTTAAGTTTCCCCTGGTGAAGATCAGAAAATCACAAGTAATTTTGGCATGCCAAGTTTATCAGAAAATACACCATAGACAGAAACTCTAATTTGTAATTAGTCATACCAATCCACCTCTCGCAGGCAGCTGATTAACTGGCAAATGCAACAACTAATTACATAAAGACATAATGCTAGGAAAATACATAACACATTTTTCCACGTCATCTCTTGTAATTAGAAGCTGGAGACAAGAAGGAGAGCCACTGTTGGCTTTGACTAGCTAATCGCCTAGTAGACATTTCCGTCCTCTCTAGAGTGTAATGGCTATACAACATGAAGTACAGTAAATCATGTCTCAACTGGAATATAAGTCTATTAAACTGATTTTATCCTAAATACATTACTTAGTTCTGAAATGCTTGCAGAAAATAATAAATCACTACTGGTTTAAGTTTATAGATACGTAAATAACATGTGGCAAGCAATAAATCAGAATACTTAGCAGAACAATATCCCAATAACACATTCTTACCAGGAGGCAGAACAGCCTGACTAATAAGGACAATAACCACCTTTCTTCCTTTTTTCAGGTGACGCATCTCAAAAGGAAACAACTTTCATTTCATATTCAATCACCCTGATCATCCCAAAAGGAGAATAAAGGAATGCACATACTTAATACAGGATCCCCATGTTCTGGAGAATCCAGAGTACTCCACGGGTTCAATGGGTAACACCTCTGAGGTGTTACATGCTAGATGTTAAATAAAAGTTTAACATATAGCCTAAGCTTCAATTGGGTAAGACGAACTCCACTGTAGGAGACAAGGCCTCCCTGGTATTGAAGAACTATTGAGGCATCTCATAATGACCTCCTATTTCTCAGAAAGGATCTTCATTCTGTTATTTTTACCCATAAGGACCCTAAGCAAAAGGTTTTGGATAATTTCTAGATCTAAGTTTGCTTTTCTTTTATTGGAGGCAATCACAAAAGAGCTGGCTAACAGGACCAGTCACCTGACTTACCTCTGCAGCCATCATGTAGATAAGGATCTTCTTGGTCTAGTTCCTCCTTTGAAATTTCAACTAAAAAGAGGAGAGAGAGGTATTAGAGGAGAAAACACTTTTCTTCTCACAGTAAAAAGCTGCCTGCTTGGGATGAGACTCAGACCAGGGTTTTGGATAAACCAGGACAAAATTAAAGAGCATTATTTACATATTTTACAGTTATTTCATACTTAAATTTTACATTCAAATGTACACAGCCATGGGGCATTTTCCATCTGACTGATCCAATATGAAAGTCATGCTGTGATCATAGATTACATATGGGCTGAGACTTTCAAATGCAGGTTCTTAACATTAGGCTTTTAACCAGAGCTTAACCTCATTTTCATAAGACATGTTGTTGGGGCATGCTTGGCTTCCCCTGACTTTATAGTAGCTTGAAGTACTCAGAGTTTTAATGAAAATCAGATTAACCTCATTTATTTAGACTTCATTCCAAAAAGAACTCCACACCCAACTTTTGGGCACCTACTTATGGCATTCTTTCAAATGTACTTCATATACCTTGACTTGGAGTGTTTTGATCAGTGGTGCTTCTGCTACAAGCATGCGTCCTGAGAGTCCTTTTCACACATAAACAGGAACATAAACAGGCTAAAAACATGCATTGCCTGAACCTATTGCTTGCCCAAAGGACGAGGTAGTGGACTTCCTTCAATGCCACCATTTTGAAGGCAGGGGAAGCGATAGGTCGTTAACGAGATGTGTGAAAGTACAATCTCAAAATACTCTGGTTACTTGAATGGGAGTCTTAGTCTTATTCTGATGACTGTCCATAAGCCTATTCAACCAGCTGTCACTTGCAAGTAAACAATACATCACAGATGTCAAAGCAAGTTTTTGCACACTGGCACAAGTCTGGGTTGGTACATTGAGTCCTCAAGCCATAGGGGTACATTTTGATCACAGAGAGGCTAATGAAATGAGTTTGCCCAAGTCTGGTCTGATTTTGTAGAGGTCTCTGGGGACACAGTACCAGAGATCACTCTCAAAGTAACTAAGGAAGCATCATCCAGGGAGTCAGTTAGCCTACCCTCTGCAGGAGAATGCTCTGCTCGCCTTGCTATCACCTAACACAAACACAAGGCGCTAGTCCAGGAAGCCGCCTTACAAAACAGAGACTGATCTCCCCTTCCTGACTAACAAAGGTGCCATGTTGCTTGCTCTGCCTTTCTATAGGCAATTTTTATTGTTGGTAGGGAGAGCTGGCATAAGTTCAGCCACCTGCTTGTTTCTTAGTTTAATGATGAAAACGTTGTCTCGCCCTGCTTGTTGACAGACACTTCTTTGTAATGCATAATGGTTATTATGTGTGCCATAATAACCATACTAATCATATGCATATTGGTCATTACGTGTGCCACTAGCCTACAAGGGTAAATGGGGCAATACTGGACACTGTGTTCACAATTCTGGATTTTCAGATATTGATATACTTCTCACATCATGCAGGTACACCACGTCTGCAAATTTTTGTTATCGGCAGAGTGGTCTAAGTATAAGATACCTACCAGCCAAATCACTTCAGCCCACGCTAATGGACAAGGGGCATTCCCAGGCTGAGGCAGGAGCACACAAAGAAACTGGTACGGCATTTCTCAGTGTTACCTGATAAAGGTGTACACTGACATAAGCCAGGTCTGAAAGACCTAAAATAAGTCTGATAACACAGTGGCTCAAGCAGAGCAATGCAAGATTTTGTGGCAGGGTTTGGGTTTAAGTGATTGATTAGGATGAGGCCTCCCAAAACCTGCCACTGGTGATCTGCAAGCCAGATTGCATGTTTCAGTGCTCAGCTGCCCACAAAGGAGGCAACACTATATAGCATTACTTTTCTGCACTATCAGGCCTGTCTACTAAGTGAAAAAGGCAAAACAACCCCAAACCCATGTCAGCATGTCCACACTCATCCTATTCAGTTCTGTGGACTGTGGTGTTCTGTGGAGAAGGGTGTCAGGAGCTGCTGCCATCTAGATGCACCTCTCCTCTGATAATATTGAAATAAATGCAGATACCATGTTTCCTGGAAATGTTCCATTCTCCCAGACAGACCATGCATTTCAAATGCCCCCAGTTTGTGGGCATTTGCCTCTCACACACAAGGTAACATTTGAATTCTGCCAAGCTTGCAAGAGCCATCTGGCTTTTAAATCCAATTAAAAGAATCAGTTGTTGATTTTCTTTTTAATTAGGAATTTATCAGTGGGCAAAATGCTATTAAAATTAACAGCTTATATTTAGTTTCCAATATAAGATCATTAGTGGCCAAAATAATATGTCTTACAGTTAAGTTCTGACACCAGAAACTGAGTGACCACTTTCCAGCTATTTTAGCCTCCTGTAGTACGCAACGTTTCAGTTCTCACTAGCCAAAAAAATGAGCTTCAAAACATGGATCATTCAATTACTCAGAGGAGATGTCAAGTTAGAGGAATTCCAACAGAAATAATTTAATGTACAAGCACAGTCATGGCGTGAACTGTGGGGCCCCCCTGCAGGGACAGGAGTTGGACTTGATGATCCTTGTGGGTCCCTTCCAACTCAGGACATTCTATGATTCTATGATTCACTCCTTCTACCCCATATCATTTTGTGTTGCACTCTCTTATAATTTGCAATGTCAAATACCTTGCTCCTTTTTAGGAGCATCATCGCTGATGGACACATCAATGCCTTCTTGACCTTTCACACAGCAAGCTCTGAAGACAACTCCACATTGGTATCCTATCTTCGGGTTGGGTTCACAGCTCTGTCCTTGAACTTGGGCAGACTTTCCCAGCAAACAACAGTAACAACATGTCTGTTGGAGACCAAAAAACAAACAAACAAAAAGTTAAATCCTAGCATCCTAGCCCTGAACGTATCAATAGAAATTTTGTCAGTCATGTCAACAGCCTTATCTCACCTTGGCAAACCAATGGAAAGCTTTCTGCAAACTCTTTAAGAACTCCTGGTGTACTTAGGCTCCAGTATTTTAATCTGTAGTTGAGCTCAGTGGGCTCTGCAACTGGCCTACATAGAGATGAGCACAGAATATGGATCCAGTTCTCACAAATATTGTGAATGTGTGTGCAGGGTGATGTGGAGAACCACAATGGTCCATGTATGTATATGGAATTTCATTGCTCCCTGCCTGCACAGCCCAGTTTCAAACACCAGCGAACAGTGGGAACTCTTAACACCTCTGCTTCCCTTTTGTGTCCAGCTCAATTAAACTGAGACACAACAAATGAAGTGCATAATTAAACTGCTTACTCAGCTTCCAAGCAAAAAATACCCCTCTCTGAACTAACAAACAAGTGAACAAACATGATTCATCCAAAGTTAGCGTTAACAGGTCACAAAGAGAAGCTATTCTACCCTGAAAAACAGACCACATATTCAAACATTATTTAAAAGCATCACAGTCCTGACATGGCTTCCAGCAATGAAACATTATCTGCCACTCCCAGACCTGCCAAAATACAGCCCCAGAATACACCACAGAAGTGAACATGGGACAAGTTAATCCTGTGGAAGTTTCCTTTCATTTTAAATTGAGGTGACACTGCTGATGTATTCAGTTTTCTTCATTGCTGTAAAAAAGCAGCAAAGATGATTGGTTCTCTAGAACTGGTGTCTGCCAGTTGCCACTGTCATGTAAAAGCACATTTAAGCTTTTACTGTCAGTTTTATTATTCTTCCAGACTCTATTTTGCTTGAAGGAAATAGCCTGCACCATCAAACAGAGCAGGTGGAATATAAAATAAGTAAACATCGAACTACATTTCTGTAATTTGGTGCTTTAAACACCACATCTATTGAAAAGAAGGCAACTATACATTTATTGCACTACTCTGAGACATATACCCCTGGCTATATTCTGTTTTCCCTTATAAGGTATTATATGTTTCTCTCTCTGTACTGCAGTGAAAAGCTCTTTTAAAACCTAGAGCAGTGTGAAAGCAAAACAATAAAAACCTTCTTTCTTGTTTCTTCAATATTTTTTTTTTACTTTGCAGCATTTTGAAGTATGCGAGCACACTATTTTATACTTTATCTTCAAATACACAAGTGAATCCTTTCCCTGCTGCAGAATGCTGTACAGCAGGAGAGCACTTCCCTCCTAGCTGCTGGGGTGCTATTTTCATGCCTGCCATCATGTTAGGATACATTTTTTCTCTTATTAACTACAGTTTGTTGGGATGGTTCCTCACTACCTACTTTTTTTACTTGGTTCTCCAAGTACTTCCATAGACTGGAAGATGATCCGGTTTCATCACTAGCATGTCTGGGACATTTCGATCTTTTCTGTTTTTTCTGGATGACTTTGGAAATAAGTACTTGATAATCTCTTCCAAGAATTGCAGCATTTCTGAGTATTTATTGTTTAACACATCTAACACTGTCCTGAGGCATTTCTCTCAAAGTTTTTCACATCTGTCTATAATTTTATTAGAATTCCAATTTTCACAACCATAAATTAGAATACAGAAACTAAAACTCAGCTGAAGGTTCACTTTTTGATTTAAGCTTGCCTATTTTTGATAACCAAATCTTACATAAGTTACTTAATACAGCTGATGCCTTGCCAAACATTGACATTATATACTTTTCAGTATCCTCACTGGCTTCTGCTGTTGGGCATACGAATTGACTCAATCTATTTCTTTATCTTGTCACACATGCTCAAACTGGGAGTTACAGAGTTTCTCTGGATTTTTTTTTGTAAAGAGCGATCATTAATCTTGCCATTCATCAAATGCTGAACAACCTTATGTTCTTTATTTCTTCCACATTGAGCCACCACTTCAAAGTTCTCTGTCTCCACCTAATGTGAATCTTCAAGTGCAAAACTTGCCAAGTCTTGCAGTGTCTGTAAGAAACTGTATCTACATTTAAAATAATTGTATGCATTGAACTGTTTGTTCCAACCGGCATTTATTCTAACTGAGGATGATCCATCTTGATTTAACATCTAGATAATAATTTATGTTGTTATACCACAGCCAAAATTATTCAGAGCTGGAAAGTGTCAAATGTTTCCTTCACTGGTGTTTATGGCAATTGGCTTTTAGTATTGACCCCAGAAGATTCTGCACTGGCAGTCCTAAAGGCTAATGTTACCTGTTCAACTACAGAAAAAAGATGGGGGAGCTGATAAATGGCCTTGTGCTCAGAGCACACCCAGGACTCTGTAGACCAACATACATCCCCACATATCTCACCTGTGAACTTGGGAAGTTGCCTTTTCATTCAGTTCTCTCACTGTGGAATGGTAATAATCTAGCAGTGATATGGCTAGTTTAACTCATGTTCACAAAGCACTCTGGTATTCTGAGACATAAAGCAGTATGTCATTATAACTATCACTATCCTGGTAAAATTAATCTCACCATTTCCTTTTTCACACTGTTTGTTTCAGGGCTGTTAACTTACTCTTAAAGATTTTGATCCTTTAGTCTGGGGTAAAGTCTAGATTCCATATTAGTTCAGTTCTTGATGTGTTTGCAGACATTTTCCAAAGGTTGCCAGCTGCCCAGGAGCATATTGTGACAACCATTCGCGCATTTGCTAGAACCAGCACTGCCTTGATGCATGGTACAACCGAACAATTGAGTTATTACACACTTTCACTGGTTGCAAACCTTCGCTTCGTAAGTCATACCAATAATAATCTCAAATATTTATTCCTTTGCCTCTCCCATTATTAGCAAAAGCCAATGCAGCTCCAAAACCATGCCTTGATCTTCGTGTTTGTACAGAAACCTGAACCCTCCCTTGAAGTCCTGTGATCCCTTGACTGCTCTTACACCTTGCTTACTCACAGAAAGGAATAAAGATCAAAGGAATAAAGGAATAAATAGTTACATGTGAGAAGTTTGAAGATTTGTTTTTGGTGGGATTAGGAAGCACCTGAAATTGCTTTCATCAACAAGCTCTCTTAATTAGTTAAATTTATAATAGGTCTTTACTATTTATGTCACCATTTAAGTTAGCAGATGTGGAAGGGTAAACTATGTATTAACATGGCTTTTGCGTATCTGTCCACAAGAGGTCTCTCACATGCTGAAATCCAGACTAACTAGTAGATGCTACGAAAAACAGACTGAAAAAAATACAAATAACTCAGTAGAATTTTTCAGAACTTCTGCAGATCTGAACAAAAATTTTAGAATAGCTTAAACAGTCCAAAGCAATAAAACTTTGGTGCTCACAACCAAAGTATTCTTGACAAAACTGGTAAGATAAGGCCATATCTTGATCTTTGGAAAGAGAAAGTACCTATGACAAATTTTGGTGAAAACATCCGAATACCTTAAAGAAGATCAATTTTGACAAGCTTCACTCCTTTCCGAAGGTCTGTTACAGTAGAAACTTTCATAAAATCATTTCTACATCTCCTGTATCAGCAATAAATCTGGAAATTGATTACTCTCTCTTGATGAAGATTTTAAAGATTAATGATTAATTTTGCATCCTTTTTTTCAAGGTAAGAAAAGCTATGCTTCCAAAAAAACTGAGGAGTAAAATTATGCCCATCATTACAGATCCCTACCACCTTTAAGTGTAAAAGCTGAGGCAAGTGTTTTCAAAATATGGTCTTTTTATCTTCTTTTCAATCACAAGTTTTACATTCAAAAGAAAGATTATCTGCCTCATTTGCTGCAAAGTGATGCAATTAATCCTACTAATTGAATTACTAAATCACTCTTTCTGCTTCCTTGAAGGAGACAAAGAAGATCCAAAAGAATTCATATGCTACCTAAACTAAACAAAAAAGGACCAACTCAGGCAAAATGAGATGTGAGCCCATGTGAGAGCTTGGTGTGAACGTCCGAGTTTGTTTACCAGAGCAGGGCACAATTGCCAGATACACTGTATGTCTCAAGGTCATCAGATTCAAAATGTATTCAACAAAAGAAATTATTAATTGTTCACTGATATTAGATCATAAATCATCTATGCCCATCATGGATCAAATAGATTATCTACAAAGATACTTATGCAGCTATTATACCTCAGTACACATATAGAGGGTAGGATATTCCAAATGGTGGTGGGGGGTGGTGGTGAGCAGAACATGCCTCACAAAGATTACACACTGACTATGTTTGTACCAGTAAATTAAAACAGGGACAGAATATGGGCTCAGACATTGTCCCACAATCGTCTGAAATGTTTAAATATGAGCAAGCTCTAATGGGCAACATCCTCTCAGACAGTGCTGAATCACATTTTGGGGTTAGCACAGGCCAGTGAGTGTTCCCAATAGCCCTCATGCCTTGTGTTCTGCAGGGGAAAGATGTCACTTATGTGACATGAGCTGTGCTGAGCTATCTATTCTCAGGGCCAGAGATCAAAGCCCAGTCTATTTTGTTTAATAATACAGCTGTCACCATGAAAACCTGTCATCTTTAAAGAAGTCTGGCCATTTTAAAAACAGCAATGTTAACTCTTCTTCCTCATGCTGACAAACCCACACAGGGAAACATCAGTCAATTGATGGGAAAGTGGGTTTTCTTGAACAGTTGCATTCTGGTTTGGAGTTGTCCCATGGTATCCATTTAAAATAGTGCTGCTGCCATAAACCTGTCTCTGGTAGCAAGCACTGGAATCTGCAGAGCACTTGCCATCACAGTCCTTGTTCATCTGTCCATAGCCCTTCAAAGTACTGACACAGAGGGCTAAAATTTTTTTCATTACACATTCATATTGGGGTGGACAGGCTTTGTAACAGCAAAGGCTGCACAGAGGAACCTCCATGCCAGGAGCAGGGCGCACCCTGGATGTGGTCAACAGGTGACATACATCCCCTCTGTGGGACACACTCCACCAGGGGACAAAACCATGCTGCACATGCAGACAGGTTTGTAACAGCCCAACAATGCCAGCATCATCAGCACATGTTACCTTTCTTCTGCTCACAGCCCTGACATCAGTGGCATCCCAAGGCCAGGAACATGATCAAACAAGCATTTTGAAAAGATATGAAACTTGTGAGTCAGGCATTGTCTGCCTTTCTCCATATAGCCTATTTTTTTAACTGAATGAACCAAAACATTCAGCATCTTTGAGCACTGGGGAGAATTCAGATCACTGTCATCTATTTTCATCATTACTGAAAGAAATCTGTAACAGGACCAGAGCTCTTCATGGCTGGGTCAAGGTCATGATCTTATTGGTGGAACTGTCTTCCAAGAACACTCTGCAGAGTGGCACGAATATGCCCCCTTTCAAGAACTGAGAGACAAAAGACAGTAATAAAGGTGGGGGGCAGGACACAGATTAACTAAAGATGCCAATGTTGGGCATTTTTATTCTAATATCAAATGCTATTATCACAAGCTTACAAATGTCTCCATTAAATTCTAAATTGAAGTGATGTTAACTAAGGACAGGTACACAAGCTGGAATTGTAAGTACACCGAGAGGATTAACTTCAGTCCTACCCCTTTAGACCACCAATGATGAAAACCACTGAGTTTGACCTTAGGCCACAAAGCTCTAATGAAAGCTAAAGTCTGAAATGCATCTGAGTTTCTCACTCATCCCTTCATACAGCGTTGTTGTCTTCTCTTCATGTAAAAATAGTTTCCTAGCCAATTACCCATTTAAGACTTCCTACCCTTTTGTGTTCCACCCTCTGCCTCTGCTGAAATGTAATGAGTCAGTCTGCTTCGCTCAATGAAGAACCATGTCTCTCAAAGAAGCACCAAGTGGACAGCGTTTACACAGACATCAGGTGTAGGTGGGAAAAAGCTGTTTATGTGCAAATTGAGTACAGTGACTTTCAGGGTCAACCCTTCATACCCATCTAGAAAGCCAATACCATTTCTTAAAGATTAACAGGAGTAGCTCTGACATCTCACCTTGAAGTATTCAGCTTCACAGGCGGAATTTTCACCAATATGTGAGTCACACTCCTCACGCACGTTGGCAAATTCAATCCCATCCGAACAGTACTGCTTCTCCAGCTGGCTGCGGCAGCACTGTACCTGCGTCATGCTGACAAAAGGATGGAAGCAACGGAAGAAGAATGTCATATATAGGTCAAGAACAAATAATGCATGTTTTGACAATTAGCACTTGTACTAGTCTCATGGAAAGAGGTTCCTGTGGGCATATGTTTTAGTTATAGAGCAAAAATATTCTCTAGGAGTAGGCAGAATGTCCAGGTAATGTGTTTAATACAGTTTAACTGCCTACCTTGCAGTCTGTCCTAACAATTTTTTTAAGCAAATGGATAACTTCAGCCACATTTGCCACAGGGCTCAAGGTTTCCAGGACTTGCATTCTTGCATGTTTTGTGACAGCAGGTGGCTGAAAAGAGGATGGCGAGAACCAAATCGGTGCTCTAACTGATGGGAGGAAGAAGTCAGGCCCTGGACATTGTGAGAGCCTGCAAGCCCATGGTCAGTCTACCCTCACACCCGCTGCCTCTCACTCAAACAAACAGGTACAGCATGTCAAAGGAAGCTGGAGATACAGGGAGAAGTGAAGATACCAAGGAAAGCCACAGTGAGGAACAAAGTATTGAAGCAAGAGGCAAAGACGAAGGAGAGAAGAGTATTACAGGGCAAGAAGTTATTGTGAGGAGACAATAAACATCTGCAGGAAACTGAGCTTTGTTAGTTCCACTGCTCATAAAAGCATTCTATTTTTATCTCAGTTTCACTGAATAAAATGAAAACTCCTTCCTGTGGAAAAAAAAAAAATGTGCGAGGAGGCTTTAAACTCTAAGCTCTCCCACTCTACTCTGCACTGGTGCAGCCTCACCTGTTCTGGGCACCACAAGACAGAAAAGACATAAAGCTACTAGAGAGTGTCCGGAAGAGGGATACGAAGTTGGTGAAGGTTTTGGAGAGGAAGCCATATGAGGAGCAGCTAAAGTCACTGGGTTGGTTCAGCCTTGAGAAGAGGAGACTGAGGGGAAACCTCATGGCAGCTACAGCTTCCTCACAAGGGGAGGAGGGGCAGGCGCTGAGCTCTTCTCTCTGGTGACCAGTGACAGAACCGAGGGAATGGCAGGAAGATGTGCCAGGGGAGGTTTAGGTTGGACATTAGGAAAAGATTCTTCACCCAGAGGGTGGTGGTGCACTGGAACAGGCTCCCCAGGGAGGTGTCACAGCCCCAAGCCTGACAGTGTTCAAGAAGTGATTGGACAATGCACTCAGACACATGGTGTGAATGTTGGGGCTGTCATATGCAGAGACAGGAGTTGGACTCGATGATCCTTGCAGGTCCCTTCCTATTCAGGACATTCTATGATTTAAATTCATCCACTCCTGTTACTACTGCTACTTGAATGCAAAGCCCATGGAAGGAGATACCTTCCCTCTCTCCGCTCCATTTTTATGTGTAACTCAGCTTTGTCGGGTGGCATTGTGGCTGAAACTTGCAGTTTAAAACTCTTCCACCGCTACCTACTGTAATAGACACTGAGAAACAGCAAAAAAAAAAAGTTAAAGAAGAGTAACAAATGAGATTATACATACAAGGATATAAACATACTCATGTGTTTTGTGATAACGCAATTTCACTAAGAATAACGTTACTTGAGTTGCTAGGGGAAAGTAAACTATCCCAAAGGCAATCCAAGCTGATAAATTCTATCTAGAGTACAACAGAGGCACCTAAAAGGCATGCCTTGATACATTAGAGACCTATAAGAATGACACAGAAAAACCCTATAAATGCACTTCCATACAGACCAACAACACTGGATGCATTTTCTTTGCTGTTAAGAGTATTCACCTATTTTTTTCCTCAACTCTAGTTATTTGAACTGATGAGTAAAATCTTTTCGAGTTACCTAGAGATAAACAAAATTATGTGAAGATATTGAGCAAACCAATGCCCTTTACTCTTAAAAATCCTTTATTTACATTGTTGAAGATTTTGGAAGTAAAAGGAAGAGAGGTGAATTAGTTGCACCACTGAACAACTGACTTCTGAGATAGTGGATTCTCAAGCATCACCTCTGGAGGAGCTTCCCTGTTCTCGATGACCATAAGATGATCTTTCAGTTCCCAAGTAGTGGGAAGGTGTCCCTCAGCTCTAAGGCCAGGCCACCCAGTCCAGCCACTAAAAGCAGGGGACATGCAGGTACCAGGTCAGATTCTGCCTCTCTGTGCATGTGGGTGAGGTGAGGTTGTTGAGCTACATTCCTGAAGATTCCCAATTATTATTTATTGGATTTTGTAACGGTCTGACTTTGCAGTTCTCACTTGGACAAAAACAGCTATGAGATTTCAATGCATAGGAAGAAAAACCAGGATAAGTTCATAAACACATTATTCAAAAATAGCCTCTAAAGTCATAGCAAGAAGTTAAGCCCAGGACAGCAACTTTATTCGGCAGAATATTTGAAGTTTTTGATGTTTGATTTAGTTCCAGTTTGGAAAACTGTAGCTTTTTTGTTGCTGAAATTCCCTCTGAAGCTGAATTTCCATTCCCTGCCCAGCTCTGGGGTGGTCTGACTGTCAGGACTTTGGAAGCCTGTAAAACCTAAACTTCAAGCCCAAGAGTGTGGGAGCTGAGCCTTTCCAGCTCCTTTAGCCCTCCAAGTCCTGTTGAGGAGCTAGATATGTTAGCCACAGACAGACAAACAAACAGCAGCAGTCTTTCAGTAGGTGTTTGATTTTCAGTGTAGCATTTTTTTCAAATACAAGTCAGCTCTTTGAAATCGCTGACAAATTGGCAATTTCAACCAAAACAAAAAGTTTCTTAAAATGTTTCCCACAGCTGTATTCATAAGTCATATGGCCCACCCCAGCTGTAACAAGGAATTAAACATCAGTTGAATACTAGATTAAAATACCATTTGTTCATTCTCAGAACAACAACAATAAAATCACACTTCATTGCCCAAATCCTCCATTGAAGTTGCAGTGGTAGCAAACATCATTTGAGACTGTAAACACTTGTGCGGCTCTCACGGAGGTAGAAAACCTTGAAAGATGTCAGGGAAAAATGCTAGAAAAATCTGTACAGCACTGGTCTTCTGGCTTCAATTTAGCCTGCCCAGCTCACCATCCTTTTTCTTTATACACCAGCCCCAACGCTGATGGTCACTAGAGCATATACCACCACAAGCTCTTTAGTCTCCAAGACTTGAGACTAAGAGTATCTCTCCCTGTCTTTGCTAAGTTGCATGTGTCTCCCTGGCTTAGACCCTAACATAATACATACCCACTTTATACCTCACAGCAGAGTAAAGGAGCCATCTCTAGTGGCTAACAGGACATCTAGATTTGTCTCTTTGCATAAAACCTTTCAACTCTTCCCGTGTAGCATTCCTATTAACTTCATGTCTATGGACACCTTAGAATATTGTCTCAAAAAAAATAGAAAATAGAGTATTTTCCTGAGTGTTTTTTGGTTTTAATTACTCCTAAAAATTAAAAATGCAAAAGGCTACTTCTTCCTTATCAGCCACATTCTGATTTTCAGTTAAAACAGTACAATAATACAAATGAAATCTTAAAACACTAAATACAAAATCTCTAGGAGCATGAGGCCTCATAGCTGGCATTCACTCAGGATATTTCAGGTAAAATCATGCATTTTCTGGTCTCTGAAAGATAAATTTTATCCATGGGTCACTAGTAAACAGAAATCACTCAGACATTTTAAAAAATCCTTATTCTTTGTTGCAGATGCTGATCTAAAATGGAAGTTATTTCATTACTGGATATTTTAATTATAAATCAAGTTAAGAAATCATGGTTTATATTCTCACTTTTACTTTCTGCTAAAATTCAACCAGTGTTACAGATTTTCACAGAATAATTTTCCAGACTGAAAGCTACATGTCCATTTACCTCCACAGTCCTTCCACAATATTCTCCTTCCCAGAGGATGCACTCCTAAACCAGCACAGATTTTGTAATTGCCTGGTTTTCCTTTCATTTCTTTCCATAAAAGCATTAAAATTTAGCTTTGCTCTGAAAACAATGTCTTTGTTGTCAGCCTAATTTAATTACCCTCTGCCTCCCTCCTTCTACTTTAAACTATGTCAGTGCTATTCATGTGTCCAAAAAAAAAAGAAAAAAATTATTCCACTCCAGAACTGTTTCGCAAAAACAAGCAGGGTCTTCCACCCTTAGTCCTTTTGGTTTGCAGTTTAACATCCAAGAGAAATGAACTTAGGAAAATCAAGAGCAAGATCTAGTATTATGGGTGACACAATATGGCAAATGAAAATAATAAAGAGTGCCTCAACAATGAAAATACATGTATTTGAACATGTGTTATAAATTAGCAAGGGACTCAAGTAAAAATACCTGAATCAACAAACCTCAAAATTAATCAGCTGTAATCTGTAAACAACTTGCATTTAATTAATAAAAGTGTTCTTGAAGGTAAAGGGTAAAACTATATTGATATTATATATTATGTAGAAAAACAACACTAATAATATTGTGGCCAAGAAAGGACTGAGTTTGACATTATTCGCAAAGTGAAGTAAGCAAGTTATCCTAAACAAGTGGCAATAAAAACCTGACATCATAGCAGACTTTTCTACTCTTTGACCGAGAAGCCAAAAATCTTAGCAACTGTGAGGTACATTTGGCAGTCTACAGAGAGCAGATAATAATTAATAAAGACAATTTCTCCAAAAATAGCTTTAAACAGCTTTTTCAGACATACAACTGTCACAACTTCGATGTCCAAAACCTCAGTCTCTTCCACACTTACAATGGCATAAACCAATAAACATCTATCCACAGTTAAGCATCTGGTGCCTATCACTCCAAACACTCTTATTATTTCCTTGTGTTCCACATCTGAACCTGTCTCTAAGTACTGCCACTTGTCTCTACTTGGAAACACAGGTCACCTTTTTGTTCTGTTTTTGCAAAGCACCTAGCAGAGTGTTCCGTAGCTTCTTCTTTTATGCATTTTTGCAACACTAATAATGATGTCATTTCAAATACAACTCCAAAGACTTTACATGGTGCTAAAGGCATGCAACTCACATATGGAGATAAGATGTTTCTTGCCCAGGAACTAAGTTCACTTGCTAAGAGCTCTGGACAGGGAAAACTCTTCATTTTGAGAGGAATAAGATTTATTGGACAGGTTGAGTTCCAAAAATCAATGGCAGCTGTTTCCAGCTGCTGTGAGTTTAACTGCATCATAAGAAAATGGATGACTGGGCAAAAAGCTGCTGTTCTGACAGCCAAAGATATCATTCATTAAAACTCTGCACTCATATTTACTGAGTCATGAAGACGCAGAGAAAACTACTGTCATTTTCCAGAGTGACAATACAATGAGGTATACTCATTTGTGGGACAAGCAACCACAATAAGAGATTGCAGATGTGACTGGACATTGAGCCAGGAGCCTTGTTTCAACTTAAATGCAACTGAGGAACTGTAGCCAGATGGATCTTATGAATTTGTGTGAGCTTCAGATAGTGGGCTGGCTCACCTATGGTGGAGGACAAGAAACTGAGCACATCTACAGTTTTAATTGTACCATATTCAGCATGTGATGCTCACACAGATAGCAAGCCCTTCAAGAACCACAAGAAACTTTGGGGGAAGGATCCTAAAAATATGTCGAAACTCAGAACTGTCAGCTTGTTTCTAGGATGCAAGGCAGATAGGAGAACACCAGTGCTCGTGTGGAAACCTTTCTTGATTACTATGAATGTGCTTGGAATGGTTGGGAAAAGGCCAAGGAGGTGCAATTCTGATTCAATAAGGCACTTGAGTTCTCCTCACATGAACAAAAGAAAAGCAAAAGAATCTCTAGCAGCAGACTTGTTTTCAGGGAAGGACTGAATCTGTTCTTACTATTCAAAGCAGAGGATTCAAAACCAGCATGTAAATTGTTGTAAAGTATGTCAGGGAAAGTGCTCATATCCAGTCTGTTCTGTGTTGCATGGTCTTTGCAATGCAACTGTGCAAAGCCATTTTGATTTCAGTAACTTCATTGAATCTGCTAACTTCACCATGTATTTTTCCCTTGCATTCAACTTGTAACCTTGCAAACCCAAGCTGAAATAGGCAGGGCAAACAGGGCTCCCTCTGGCGTGAAGTAGCATGGGTTTGTACACCCAAGAGGCCATGCTTTTTTAGAGCGCTCAAAAGTTAGATGATCTACACTGTCCAAACTGTTCTGCACTAGACAGTAAAAAGATCCCAGCCGGGTTTTAAGCCATGGCATGGCATGTAGGTGTCTAAATAGGAAGCAAGTTCTTTTGAAAATCTGTAACCAATAAGGCATCCTGTGCCATATTCCCACCTGCCTAGACCTCAGCAAGTGCAATGAGGCTGGTTTTGGTTTTGCTTACATTGCTGTGCAGTAGCAATAAACATACAAAAATCAGTGTCATCACCCTCACATGCTTGAGAAGGGAATCATGATCCCTCACTGTTCATTCTGGCTCGAGTTACACCAGCAGTTAGGAGTAGAATTTGGCCCTTACTTTTGTGTCTGAAATTGCATCATAAAGTGGTTTTGCATCATAAAGTGATTTTTCTCTACCTCTCCCAGGTTTGTAATCATAGTGGGAGTGAGATAATATTGCTATTAAAGAAAGTAGTCGAAGGTGTCATTTCTATAGTGAAGCCAAGCTTCAGGGGGAGCAATGTTTATTTACTGTACAGTCAGGAATAAATGCAACTGAACCGAATTTACCCACTTTTTTATCATGAGTAAGTGCTCATGACTCTCACAGAGTATATCCATTCGCTCATTTTGGATTTACCATTACATCACTATAATTTTCTTTACTACATATCAGTTATGCACAAAAACTAGATGAAGTATTAGTAAGCTTTTTTCAGTCCCTATGAAGTCCTAAAGACTCTAAAATGGCAACCTTTAAAAGAATAAACTACATTTGCAGCAGAAATGCAACTCACATTTATCAAATTATTATTAAATCATCAAGATTCTGACTCCCAGATTGTTCAATAAACTCAATTTCCTGTTTTTTCCTGCCTCTGTTCTGTATGTAACTCTTCTGACTCTTCAAGTATTTCCTAAATTGGGATTTAAGTCCTATCTGTCAATTCTTCTGTGTAAGAGACTGCTTTCTATGCCAATATAAATGCAAAAGCCAGAAAACATGGACAGACTTGCCTGCAAGACACATTCTTTCCATAATAAAGATCAATCCAACACTTCTACAATTACCAAGGTTAAATCACTTTGCAATCCATTTAAAAAGATGGAGGGGAACAAGGCCATATGTTTTAAATATCAAGTGTTCTGTGAAACTGTCCTTCAAATTACCTATCGCAAATTGTTAGCTACACAAATGAAATGTAACAAGTGCATTTAACGACAAAAATAATGCAAATTATCATTGACATAAAAAATACAAATACCTCAACCATATAAGAGATTCATTATAACCAAAATATTACTCTGCAAATAATTTTAACATTTAACTTCATTATTTCATTTGCTAGATTACATAATAGAAATTACCACCTTATTAATAGTCAGTAGAATTAAGAAATCTATTTATTAACTGAAAGTTACTATTTTCCATGATCGAATACTTTTGACAGAAGTCAAACAATCTATGTAACTAGGAAGCTCCTTGACTTAACGTTTAAGTTCCTCCATTCAGCAATTCAGCTGACAACTGTGGGGTAATTAGTTGTGTGGCACCACACAGGAGAAAGAGTTTTAAAAGGCTGTCTTACATATGTATGCAATATGTATACATATGTACATATGCAATCTATAGTTTATTACGTACAGAATCTGTTGTGTTTCTTAATAAACTCCTGCCCAAGAATTTGGACCATCATTGGGCCACATTCACGATCAGGAGAAAATGAAGAAGTTTTGCTGACATTAGGGGAGCCATAGTGAGATGTATTGACTGTAGGCAGAGTCCAAGCCCTGTGAGTAGAGTACAGTGGAAAAGCTTCTGTCTAAGAGGCAGTACATGTCAAACAGATTAGGGTTGGGTGAATCTACACTAGAGGAATGGCAAAAGTATAAATGATGTAATGACAGAAAAGTAAGTACTCAGCAGGTGCTCCCCAAGGCTAAATGTGGACTTGAAAAACTTGGATTCAAGAGCTGCATGCTTTGTCTTCCAAATCAGCTTTCATACCTGCCATTGCCATGGTTTTACATGAAAAACTATAGGTTTAATATATAATACATAACTACATACCTGCATTCTCTGGACTCGGATATTAACGGTAGAGACGTACATATTCTGTTTTTATTTGCCCATTCAATACCCTTGTCACAGCATTCTTCCACTGAAAGATCTGCAGAAATTAGGAAAGAAAAACACAACAATATATTTAATGCAACCTTAGTAAATAGTATTGCAATAAATAAATAAATAAATAAATAAATAAATAAATAAACAAACAGAAAGCCTGTTCATTTTCCCCTCCTTGATCTACACACAGAATGGTGCACCCATCCAAAAGAGCAGCCATGGCCTAACGAAGCATCCGTCAGCACCTTGCAATGAGACATTCCTGCCTTGGTGAAGCAAACTGCAGTTTCCCATAACCTTCCACACAGAGACACGGCCTAGCGATTGATACACCAGCACAAAACAGTTCAGATACGTAGAGTCCTGCACAATAAAAGGATCTGTCATATTACACTCCTTTATTATCAAAAGCAACAGCAGCAATAACTAAGCTTTTGAAGTCCTGAAGAATACAGGATAAATCAATTAGCTGTCTGCTACAAAAGACAAATTAACCTCATTACAAGTTAATTTGCAGAACTATTTTTTTCCTGAGGTTATTATTCTTATTATCCAATTAATCTGTTTTACTCAAAAGTATGTCTGTAAATGCAGAAGTATTGGACAAAGAGACAGAAAGCTATATGGTATTTTGAACACAACATATGAAAGAAAAATTAATATCGATGCCAACTTATACAAAGGGAAAACCACACTGAAAGTAATTATTTGTGCAGAGTATGATTTTTGCAAAAGTCTCTAATTTAGCAAAACTAAACACTGTTAATGAACTGACAAGCACTACAGGTTTGCTTCATATTCCAAGTGCAAAAGTTCACTGCACAGCAGGTGTATCAGAACTTGGAATAAAACATGAGTCACATTTTCCTATTAATTATCTTGCAATCTGGACACAGAACAGCTCCTTGTATAACAAATACGCAATCTGTGTAAAAAAATAATTTAAAAAAATCTGATTATCAAGAGAGACAGCTTTCAAATGTTTTCTTTTTGTTTCATAAGTTTTTTGATGGATGGCCCTGACAGGCTGCACCCATGAGTGCAGAGGGAGCTGACTGATGTCACTGCCAGGCTACTCAAATATCTTCAAGAGGTCATGGTGAATGACAGAAGTTCCTGAAGAATGGAAATTAACAAATGCCTCCCTGTCTTGAAGAAGGACAAAAGTGATCTGCAAAACTACAGGCTGGTCAACCTCTTCTCTCTCTCTGGGAATGTGATGGAGAAAATCCTCCTGGAAACAAAGTCAAAAAACATGAAGGACAAGAAGGTGATCAGGAGAAGTCACCTTGGATTTATGAAGGAGATATCATGTTTAACTAACCTCATAGCCTTCTAGAATGAGGTGTCTACCTTAGCGGATGGGGGCAAAAACAGTGGATATTGTCTACCTTGACATCAGTATGACTTCAAACACTATCTTCTATAACATTGCCATTGAGAAGCTGACAATGTACAGGTTAGGTAAGAGCACACTGTGAAGGAGTACACCTTCAACAAGTTTATAGACGATACAAATCTGGGAGGAGTGGCTGATGGCACCAGATGGTTGTGCTGCCATCCAGAGGGACCTCAAGAGGCTGGAGAAAAAGGCTGACAGGAACCTCAGGAAGTTCAGCAAAGGGAAATGCAACATCTTGCATCTGAGGAGGAATAAGCCCTATGCACCAGTACACACTGAGGGATTACCAACTGGAAAACAGCTCTGCAAAGAAGGACACAGGTGTCCTGGTGGACACCAAACTAATCATAAGCCAGCAAAGTACTTTTGCAGCAAAGGAGGCCAACACCATCTTGGGCTGCATTAGACAGAGTATTGGCAGCAGGTCAAGGGAGCTCAGCACTCTGATGAAGCCATATCTGCTCAGCACTGATGAAGCCATATCTGGAGTGCTGTGTCCAGTCTGGGCCCCCCAGTTCAAGAAAAATATGAACTTACTGTAGTGAGCCCAATGCAAGGCCATCAAGATAATTTATGCACTCAAGTATCTTTCATATGAGGAGAGACAGAGAGCTGGGACTGTTGAGCCTGGAGAAAAGAAGGAAGGCTCAGAGGGGAAATGATCGATGTTTATAAACAGCCAGCTGTCGATCAACACCCCCAGGTTCTTTTCCACTGGGCAGCTTTCCAGCCACCATATGAATATTCCGTCTGAACACAATAAGATGCTGCTTTAGTTTGAGAGTGTTCAAACATTGGATTATTTCAAGAGATCCCTTCCAACCTAAATGATTCTGTGACTGATTACTTCATGAAAAATAAATAAGACTCTTTCATCTGTAGGTTGCTGTGGTGCACAGAGGAAGGCAAATCTCATTTACATCTTTTTGATGGAGAAGCTAAAGCACAGAAGGACGAAACGACTTCCCCCAATTACACAGCAAGCTGGTGTCAGAACAGGGAGTGCACCGAGTCATTCCCAGACCATATCTCTCCATCGGATCATAAAATGCCTCACATGATTGTCTCATTCTTAGTTTTGCTCCAAGCGCATCTAAAGGGAGCAAAATTCGATAAGCAGCAGCCTTATATTCAAGACTACTCATCTTCACAGATGACTTCCTGCTGAGTCCAGTAAGGACAAGCATCTGTCACCTCTGGCTCACCCTATACCAGTTACAAAGCCATCGTTCCTCAGGTGCCCTGATGTATGGGGGTCACATCTGTCCAGGTCCTTCACTGACTTTGACGTACATCAGAGTTCACATGAGTACCTCAACTGGCAGATCTTCATATGTGGGAAAGCAAAAAGCATCTGAAAGGTAGAGAAGACAACCCCCTCCAGTAACTCAGTTGTTTGCAGGGAACAGCCTATATTCCTGATTAGTGATTATAATCCAACAATTCAAAGCAAAAAATAAAGGGTTAAATGAGATGTTAGGATGCATCAGTTGTCTTAAGGCAGGTACTCTTGAGGTAGTTATCAGTTCTACAGTGCAAAGCTCTGGAGTACTGAGCGTAATTCTGGCAACCCCTCTTCACGAAAGACTACATCAAAACGGAAAATGTGTGAAGAAAAGCTAGTAGGATGGTCAGGGGAAGCAAAGTGCTATTATATGAGGAGAGACCATTTTAAGCCTAGATAAGTAAAGCTTGTGAAAACATGTGGTTCCTGTCAACAAATATTACAGCAATAAACAATAATCAGAATTATGGGATCAAGTAAACCAAATATTTTTTAGTAAGAAAATCATTATGCTCATAAACAGAACTACATTAAATGTTAGTTTATAAGAGAGCTCTGTACTCTATGACCCAGGTCATCCTTCTAGTCTTACTTAAATACCCAAAATAATGGTCAAAATTCTGCCTTTATGAAGTCAAGACAATATTTCTCTTTAACTTCTCAGTGTGTCCTGAAGTCATGCCAGTATCCGAAAGCTAACTGTAGTTTATAATGCTACAGAGAAAAATCAGCCTTGTAAATAAATATCTGCCTGTGATGAAAGACACGAATTTGTGTCTGATCTCTTCTTTGGGAATAGGGATCCTGTCTGGTGCTCTCTGTCTGCCAGTGTCTTGCTAACAAACATTATATGCATCAAATTTCATACAATGTGTTACAAATAACTGTATTTTTAGTGCAGTTGTCTGCAATCAATCTTAACTGTGTTGAAAAATGATACACATTTAACTGAAGTGCAGAGCTGGCTGCAAGTTTTTGCAGGGCTTTGTACAAATGGGTCTTTAGCCAAGTTCCAGAAGGACAATCCCTGGCTCTGGACACCAGTTCTTCCCTCCCAGCTCTGGCAACACACCTCTACTCCAACCAAATATTAATAATTCACAAATTCAAAGCAGGCCAAGCTATGCAAACTTGTCTGTAGGAGTGCATCTAGACAAAGAAGGATTTCAGATAGTTTAGGGGAGAGCTGTGGTCCAGGCTCATTGTTTCAGTGACATCACAGTTCACATCCTCCAAAGATTCAGCCAAAGATCTCTTGAGAATAGAGGGAAGTGAAAAACAAGCAGTAAAAATAGGGCCCCACCCTCTAGGCCATTCTTCTAAAACATAACAATAAAACAGTGAAAAACATTTTCTCTAGCTTGGCTTTGCAATTTCCTTTTTAAAATGGTCATTTATGGACAAATCTCTACTCTTGCAAAATCTCAAAGTGTGTGTCTCACACCTTGGGTGTCAACTCCTGATTCCACTGGCATTGATTCTGACTATTTTGGCATTAAGAGCCATTACGAGCATTTAGAAACAGGACAGACTTATCGTCTTGTAACTGTATTTTTCCAGTGTTGTGGATTCAACTCTACATGTGCATATTCATGCGGCTCCCAGTTGGAAATCTTCAAGCAAACAGTTCATGCTGAGGCTGTTTGTGCCTCCTCACAACCTCTTCAGGGAACCATCAGCACGGGGGGCCATGGCCTCTCCTCAGTTTCTCCCAGGTCGAAGTTTGTAACGCAGGGTGTCTGAAGGGAAGCGGTAGTGGAAAGCAGATGGTAGAAACTGCTCTGATTACGACATCTCAAAGAATCGCACTTACTGTGCAGGAAGTGATGGTTCTTTTTTCTCTGAACGTGACCATGTGTCTTCTACTGCAAGTTGATGGGCTCATGGCACCCCCTCAGTGCTGGAGCACCAAAGATGATCGAAGAGGAATTACAGTCCTGCTCTCCTGAACCTGGTGCCTCCTCAGCTGTTTTGCCAATAATGTGTCATGCAAATCAGCCAGAGAAATCTCTGGCATCTGAGAGACAAAACACTTCTGGGAAAAGCTGATAATATTGTCTGTGTTCAGCTGAAACGTAGCCTTTTATTTGGAGGGAAAAACCCCATAGGAAAGTTGTAATTTGCAGCAATATACTGCCTGGCACTTTTTGTAAGTTTGTGAAGCAATTGTTCAGCTTTTTGGCATCACGAGACAGAAAAATATGAAGATAAACATCAGATCTGTTAAGATGGTAGCATGTTTACTTGACTTGCACTCAGATACAGTAATTTTGCATGATAATTGACTGAGAAAGTCCAAGTCAATTTTGGATAAAATCAAATGCAGCTTCATTACTACTTTGTCCCTGTAAAAAGGTATGTGCAGCAAGGCATTCAAAAGAACTGGAGTCGCCTTAGTATGGTAACAGTGTGGATGCCTGTCCTTACATTATGGTGGTATATGCAGTATTCTGAGAGAACTTTCAGAAGTCTCAGAAAGAGGACAGTAAAAAGACAGCTATAGCTCAGATCTCTAATTTTACAAAAGCTGTCATTAAGAAGACCTATCAGACGACAAGTGATTAAAGATCACACAAATTAAAATATTTTGTGTATGTGATGCATTCATGTGCTAGCTATGAACTATGTGTACATCGACAAAATGTGTATGAGCATATGGTTGTCTTAAAAAAAGGTAGTTTGCTAATCTTAACAGGATTGCCACATTGTGTGGGAGTTCAAAGCAAGAAATGTGGTTAAAGTCTATATAACCTTAGACTTCTATGATGTAATAATTGCTTATTCAGCTGCTACAGTGAATATTTTCTGCAAAATAAAGATAAGCTTAAGAATGTTACCCAAAGCATGATTCCTGGAATGTAAAACGCTGAATTGTTTCTGGGAATTGTGCAAAAATAAAATTAAAAAAAAAAAAAAAGCAGAAGTAAAAAGGACTGGATAATTTTCAAGCTAGATCAAAACCGGACAGATTTTTGAGTAGCAATCTACAATAGCAGCTATTCTGTACAGCTGATGATGATGGAAAGGCCTATGAACAATCCAGGTTTTGATAGCTGTTCATTACTCAGTGCTGATCCATGGAACACTTAGAAAGCAGATGATCGTATCAAACCAAAGTTACACCAAAGTCTAGGTGAGCTTATCAAGCTGGTGCTACTCTGTCTCCCCCAAAATAAGACCTATCCCGAAAATAAGCCCGAGCATGAAATTCAGGATTTTTGAGGATGCTTGAAATATAAGCCCTACTACAAAAATAAGCCCTAGTTACAGTTCACTAAAAAAAGTCAATTTAAATAGTGTACAGGCAGCCATACATGTAAAAAAGTACTTAGTTTTGGAGCAAAAATTAATATAAGAACCTGTCATATTTTCAGGAAAACAGGGTAGTAAAGCTTTCCAGTTCTTCAGTGCAATAAGTGATGTGACCATCAAATTCATCGGCTTCCCCGCCCACATAACCAGGTATGGATTTGGAAGTGAGTTCAGGTCAAGAGGTCGAAGTCACACCTCCTTATTAAGATGGTTTTAATCTTTTAAGCACACTAATTGAGTGATTTTGTAAAATGTGGTTTAGGTCTTGCCATTCACTCAATTTATTCTGTAAGAGACTCAGCACTATGGAATGTGAGAAAACAGAACATGATTATCACTCCTCAGCATATGCAGATACAGGCAGCAGATGGACTCTGTGAAAGCTCAGCACTAGTCCAACACGTTTCAGTAACAGAATGTCATCCAGAATTTTTGGAACTCATGATTACAACAGACATGGTCTAGGTTTCCAGTAAGAAAAATACTTTCAACTTTCACAGTGTACTTTTCTGATAAAACTTTTCTTGTCACGTCAAGAAAACTCTCTTACTAGTGATGCTCATCCATCTAACTGTCAGTTGAAAAAAAAAAAACAAAACAAACACAAAACCACAAGTCTACATATAGAATTTGACCCTGAAAATGACAGACTGGCCATCCATATTATTCGTAGTCACATTCTTTGTCTTCCAACCTCCCTTTACATCTGAATTCTCCTGACACAAAACTAGCGCAACTGCATAAACCTTTGGCCAAGGCTACACTGTGATACAGGTTCAGGGCAGACAAAGTGCGTTTGTCCTGGTCTGCTAAACCAAACCACTTGTTCTTGAAACAACGACACCTGGCTAATATCAGGTGGACAAGTCAGCTGCCTTTGCAGTCAAGTGCTGGCAGCTGGGATTTGTAGTCTTGTTTTTTTGGCTGTCCTTACAACAAACTGTGGAAATGCTATTTCTGGCAATGCAGATACAGTCTGTCTGGCTACTTAAGGCATCAGATAGACCCAGAGACAAGATGGAAGCCAGCTGACTTCAAAACTCCAACTGTTCCGGTGACAGAGCACTGGAACAGGCTGCCCAGGGAGGTTGTGGAGTCTCCTACTCTGGAGACATTCAAAACTGCCTGGATGCCTTCCTGTGTAACCTCATCCAGGTGTTCCTGCTCCAGCAGGGGGATTGGACTAGATGATCTTTTGAGGTCCTTTCCAATCCCTAACATTCTGTGATTCTGTGGTAATAGGGTAACAGGATAAACACAGCATTGTTGCATCTTGATCTTGTGTGTAAACCTAGGGATTAGTTACACAGAGTAGAGGAAAGGGCGAAGGATACCTGAAACTATGAAAAAGACATAAGGCAGAAAATCTGGCCTCAAGCTTCCCTGAAACAAATGCTTTGAATTGGAAGTAATGGAGCAATGCAGGAAAGCCTTACCCTTCTCCATCTGAGGCAACACGAGTATTTGCAAGATCTCTTCAGACTGGACTAGGAATGAAGATGCCCCTCCTATGTTTTTAGATGCAGAGAAAGGAATAAGGTGAACAGGAACCTTTATTTCTCTGCAGACACCTTCTTGTTTACCTCAAGACCATACATCAAATATGTCAATATACTGATGGGGTAAGATGAACAGACACAGTTGAGCTGCGGCATTAGTCACTTCAGACAGTAAGCTATTCTTAGTCCTTCTACTAGGTTGTTGTTACAGGTTCCCTTAAAGAATCTACCAGCTCGAACTTCCTAACAAACACATGAAATTTGGAGCCAGCGTGCCCTCTCCTGTAACCCCCACAACAGTACAAGCCAGGAGGCAGGTTCCAATGAATCTCTTGCAGCCTGCAAGGCTGTGTTCATCACCAGCTGTCCCTCTCCAGTACCACTCTAAGCTTCTCTTTGCCCTCAGAGAGGGTCTATCACAAAGGTGCTTTTCTGTCCCAAGTGCGGAAGTCATATTGGATCTTTATGGACTGACAGAAAATCACTCACAGTTCATGTGCTCCTAAGAAATACGATATTGTCCCTTAACAGGCTTAAAGGGTCTGAACTTTCACTTGTTGGATGAATTCTCACCTGAGTGTGATTATTTCAGGACAGCTGAAATCCCTAAAGAAATCCAGTTAGCACACTCACTAAAGGAGCAGCACTCTAAAGGAAATGTCTGGTATGTTACTGTGTTTTGTGGTTGGTTTTAAAACAGCCAACACTTTACTGGAAATTTTCTTAGGTCTGGAGAACACTCATTTATGGGGAATGTGGCTCTGGTAGCAACAGGAGTGGCCATCACACAATTAAGGGGATTTTTCAGATATGGCCAAACCTCATTTTACAAGGTGTCTGTTTGCAGTTAATAAAAGAAGCTCTTAAAATTGTTCATGGCAATAGCTGGTGATGATGTTTTTGGTGATATAGTCAGGCCTGAGGGAGGCAATGGTCTGCTGTAACATTGCATGCCTAATTTTCCAAAGTGGGGAAAGTAAGTGCTTTACTGTGTGGTGATTTTGTTTTGTTTGTTTGTTCTTTTCTAGGTGCCAATAAAAAACAACCAACCAACTAAACAACAACAGAACCAAAACAAACAAACAAACCCACAATTTCAAAAAAGGCAACTAGATACTAAAAATATAGGTAAGACTTCACCTATTGCAAGAAGACTCTAAAGCATCCTATCTACACATCAAAATAACACAGAAGATAAGGATTTAGGAGCCCCCAAGAAGTTGTCTTGTCCTACCTGCTACTCTTGGGCAGAACTGATAAAATTTGTTCAGTTCTAGGCAGATTTCTATTCAGCTGTTTAGCAACCTCTCTAGGCAATGTGCTCTTGTGCTTAAATGTCCCCAGTGAGCGAGAATTTTTAATAATGTATTACCTCACTGCCTGCTCCAGAATCACATTTATACTCATTCCTTTGTTGCTACCACTTCTACACAGGTTCTTACACACTTGAATAAATTAACTTCACTTTTTTAATCTTTCTGGATAGGTTGTTTTTTGGACTTATATGAGGAGGCTGGAGTTTGACAGATACTAAGACGAGAAGAATGAAGACGTCTCTTATGTTTTCTAGAAGACATGAAGAAATTGAGAGAAATGTAATACTGGAGACTACTGAGTCAGCACCATATAAACAGCTTAGTATAAGTAATGGCTGTCCTAGGCTATCCATTCTCACAAGAACATGAGTAAAAGAGGGTACATTCAGAGCTCTGATGGACACAGTTGACCTAAAGAACCCAGTCTCACCAAGATGATACAGATGGACCTACAAAAAAGACCCATTATTGGAAGAAGAACAGGAACTGCCCTTTCTGAAAAGCACATGCTAAATTTTTTTGTTCACTCTTCTCTGTATTAAAAAAAACCCATGCAAATAATGAAATTACTTCACAGTGTATTGATAGGCTGAAGTGGCACTCTTTCTTTCTCATTCAACAACAAATTCTTATCTTCTCTTGACTTCTCATTTCAAATCTTAAAAAATTGTGTGATTAGAAAGTTTTATATCAGATGTTACAATTAATCTATTGTTAGCCCTGTTCATTTTTACAAAGGGCACGACCCGAAATGTACTGTAGTACATTGCAGTCTTTAGACAAACCTTAAAGAGCCTTCGATCAAGCACAAAAATACGTCTACATTTAAATTAAATCAATTGAAATAGGAAGTATATGAGAGATTTTAGAAGTACTCAGTAATATGAGTATGGAATCTAGTCAGTGATAAGAGCTTCAGAGCTGGATAACTGTAGCATTTTGAATGGATATACCACTAGTAGCATTTGTACAGTATATCCTTCCAATGCTCAATAAATCCTAAAAAGCTGGATCCATATCCATATGGATATCCATATCTATATCCATACACTTACTGCAGCATTGATGTAAAATCTTTTTTTAGATATTGCTTTCTTCATTACTATGCTTAAGGTCTAAATCTGCGTTTTGATAGTACTGGACTCAAAAATGAACCCTTTAGCAGGGAACATCTCACAGGCTTGTGCAGCATGGGTCATTTGTGAGTGCTACCATAATCCAGAAAATAATGTATGTCCTATACTTATACGGCAAGTACTCAAAACTTTATCAGAGATGTCATTCAGCTTGCTTTGAATGAAAATTTAAAATTAACTTGATCAACTGGAAAGAATTTGGATGAGAAGTCCTGAGAATCTAGAAACTCAGTTTCTTTTCAAGATCCAACAGCACATACTTCAAATCCAAGGGGCAATTTCTCAAAACTTCTAAGAAGCCTAAAGTAGGTTATACAAAGTATAAAACAGAGACAAAGTACTCATGAGTGCTGGGGGAAAAAGTGCTACTTGTTTAAAGAAGTGAAGGCAAAAAGCTCCATCAACTGTGTCAGCCCAAGATGTGCCAATATATTCAGGAAAGCATCAGCACTGGAGATCGTGCTTTAGAACTGCTGTATCAACCCACCTTTTCCAGCACTGTCCCAGTACCGTGCCAGAGGTTATTTCGGGAGGACAAGAATTATCGCCTGGTCAGATAAACAGGCAGATTATTGTGGGAACTTTTCCCTATCTCCTCCAGTTACCAAGTACATTGCCTTTGTAGATACTACTTTTGTCAACTATTCCTTCTCCACTTACCTGATGTTACTCCGAGCATTCCTAAACTGATTTTTACTCACGAAATATTATGGCCAATAAATATTTATATTCTTCTAGGGCTTTTCACTGATCTGAACTGATCCTTCCCCTCCTTCATATTCGGTCTTTTTGCTTCTTGTGCCCTGTCCCACTGTTTTTCCTCTTGCTCCTGACAACTCCCTCACTGACTCTTCTGTGGACAACTTTTCTATTCTTTCTCTACCCTGCAGTCTTCTCCATCTTCTGCCTCCACTTCTACATTTTATCTTGGAGCAATGTTATCTACTGTCCTTGTTTAATCATATGTGATGACTTAGCTATTAAAATCTTAACACCTGACCCACTTCCTTCCATTGAACCTACACCAAAATACATGTGCCTGACATTTCCCAAGTGCTTTACAAAAATTTTTGCCTATTCTGGCTGAAATGATCTTCTTCTTTTTTTCTTCCTTAACTTTACTCATTTTTCTTATTCCCTGTCACTGTCAAACATCACTTTTTGCTACCTTTTTCACAAAAGCTTTCATTCATTTATCTCTTTCATACAAAACTCATTCTTACAAAGTCTATGCTACCATTAAAATTCTTGCCTGTGCTCTGATTTATTTAGTATTTGGATTTCGGTTCTGTCTTTCTTGACCATCTCTGTCTCATCTCCTTTCATTCCCTACAGATATTTAACTACTTCTAGTAAACCCATATTCTCTGTTTACTGAATTGATTTTGCCACCTACTTCTTTAGATATATACATAACTCACAAAAACAAACTTAAATTCTTTTATGGTCCCAGGTAACACTTTCTGTCAAGTCCAAGATGTTGAAGACTCATCTTTCATTTCAGAAAATGTTAATAAAAGTACTGTAGAACAAGTTGGTCTTAGCTAGTTATTAAAAACATGTGTAAAGTTGGTGCGAAACTTGCAGCATAGGCTAAAGTGCAACAGTAAATAAATAACTTTTGAAAATGCATTGACTTGCTATCAGATAATGCCTGAAATCTGACAGAATAGTATAAATATACTGCAGTAACTTGATAAGCTAGTTTATGGATTTTCATCTTGGATTTCACTAACATGTCTGCTTTCAATTACACAGATGAGAAACAGGAGTTTAACATCTTGCTCTTCCCTGATTGCAATAAAATGTCATGTCTGAAAATGGACTATTAAAAAGAAACTCAACTGAAAACTAATTTAGAGACAGCACTCATATTTTAGAACTGTATTTTTTGGTAGTATGTGATTTTGGGGGAGATTTTACATGTGATTGTGGGCAAGAAAGCACAGGTTTAGCCTTTTATAAGACCTACCTCCACCCATATACTTCTTATAAACTTACTGCTATAAAAGCACATGTAAAAATCATAATCCTAAAATAAAATTCATTCCACAAAGTCAGTGGAACACTTTTTCTATTACAAACTCTAAGCTCATCCTGAAAAGACATGTTTCCAGATGTTTAGTGAGTTAAACTGTCTGTGCCTGTAGCACCAAGACATGCCAAAGACACGGCTACAGGATGAACTATTCATACACTGACTGGACATAATGGTGTGAGTCATTCATCTTCTTCAGTAGATGGTAGTTTACATCATAAGCAAAAAAAAGCTTTAAAAAAATTCAATGCTTACAATAAAGCAAAGCTGCATTAAAAAATTTTCTAAGTTTATAAGACCTTTACTTTTGCAAAGAATGACATCTATGTTCACATGCACTGGGCAGCTCCAGTGAAGCCAGTTCTTTCTGTTTGTTTTTTTTTTCAGAATGCCATCTTTAATAGATACTGATGATTTGATGATTCATTGGTAAGGAAAAGCAATTAAGAAAGCCAATGGTAACAAGCTTAAGAGGAAACTGCCTTTTAGAAATACATGGGCTAGTAACATGGCAACTGTATCACTAAAGCACTCACACAGAGGAACACAGGCCCTGCCCCAAAGAGCCTGCACTTAAACAGCATCATCTCACAGGGTAGTTACTTCATTTGCCTGCAAAACACACCGATATGAAATTATGCAGAAAAAAATAATCTTTCTTACAGCAATTGCAATTATTAGTAATTATTTCACCTGAGCGAAGTCTACCCTTCAAAAGGTAGTGTCCTAAGCAAGGATCCTCATCTGCTTTAGGCATTTACATCTAATTTTATCCAAAGTATTGTTTTCAAAATTCTAAGGATGTAGAAATCCCATGTGAAATTAAAAGTGTGGAATTTATCACTTTTTTTAAATAAACACCTTATTTATCTTATTGCCAAATTTGGTTATACTTTGTGTTAACAAAAAACTTTGAAAACCTGAACTTGTATATCTAACTACTTCCCATTTTTCTAAAAAGTAGTCCAATAGTTAAGGTTAAATGTACACCAAGATTACAAAATTAAATTATTCAGTGTTTTACAATAATGTAGAATGGTTAAAATTACTACGTCCATTCACTGTGATACATTAAAGCTTCAGTTCTGCTGATGTACCCTGCTGTCTGAGAGAAAAGAGGAGCTGTCTTGGGGATTCTATTCTATTCTATTGCTTTTCTAACATTTATTCTGTCCCTCCTTTAAAAGGAGTGGCTAACTTCTCTATCAAAAGCAAATATTTTGAAGCATATCTGTGACAAGTGCTCTGCAACATGAAAATCTATGAGTCAAAATACTGTGGCAGTAACAAATAATTTACTTCCCTGGCTTTTGTTTGCCATTAATAGGCCCAGGCCAGAGACCATATGTTTGTAAATGTTTGCCTGGAGTACACCATAATCAAGCCTCAATTCCAAATGGCCCCCTTGGGGTCACTCTAATAGAAAAAGTCCCTTATCTGTTAGCTATGATAAATTCATTATCACCATACAAGAAGTAGTTTCTTTGTCACATCTTACCAGTTGTATTTGTGTTGGTTTATAACACTGAATTAAATAAAGTTAATATCCTCTTGTTATACAGTATTAACAGAATGGGGAAAAAATGCACAGTATGGAAAGGGAGTCTTGGCCCGCATCCAGATCTCTGCTTTCAAAACCAACCACATCACACAACATAATTTATAAATGTTTCATATTTTGTCTTCAAAGAGCCTGCATCCTTTGCTTCACTATTCCTCCTGTTCCCAGGAGATTTCAAGTAACTATTGATCCCGTTTCCCATTTGGGGGGGTTTAGGGGGAGCGTAATTTGGTCCCTCGCAGATCAGACCTGACACCAGTTTCAGTAGACATCACCTTCGCGGTGTGCACTTCAACCCAACGCCCGGCACCGGGCGCCTTTCGCTGCAGAGGGGCACCGTGCGACGGCGGGCGGCAGCACCAGGCGGCCCGACATGTCGCAATTCCCGGGACACCGGGCTGCAAAAGCCCCGGAGCCGCCTCCGGGGCCCGGCCGACTCTGCCGCCAGGAGTCCGGGGAGGCGCCCGGTCCCAGGAGCGGGGGACGCCGGGCGGACAGCGCAGCCTGACGCCGCGACCGAGCGACTCACCAGCTCCCAGCGGCAAAGTCCTCCCCGGAGGAGCCTCGTATCGACCCTCCGGAGCAGAGCCAGCCTGCTCGGGTGGCGGCGACCCGGGCGGGGTGAGCGGGAGCCGGCGGTGGCAGCGGGCAGCTGCGGCGGAGCCGATGCACGCCACGCCTTTCTGCTCGCTTGAACGTGGCAGCGGCGCTTTAAAGACTGCCCGGGACAGCCAGGGGCACAGGGGGGGACGCCAGGGGAAGCCCAGCCGTCCCGCTGCCCCATCCCCGTGAGTCCCGCTCCTGTCCCACAGCCGAGGGACCCCGCTTGCCGCCCGGAGCGCGGCAGCCCGCGCCCTCCGGCCTCGGGAAGGTGAGCGGGCATTGCCGGGGCAGCCAGCCCGGAGGGGCCACCGAGGCACCCCGCCGCAACCCACCAGGGTGCCCGGACCCTGCGTCGCCTGCCCCGGGAGCAGAGCTGGGCCCTGGGGCGCCGGCGAGGGGAGAGCGCGGCGCAGCCCGGCAGACGCCCCCGCTGATCGGCTCGGCGCCGCTCCCCGCACTTACCTTGGCCCCGGAGCGAAGGCACCAGCGCCAGGAGCAAGAGCAGCCGCAGTGGCCGGGCCCCGCCGAGGTTGTCCATCGGCCGCCCGCAGCTCCCCGCCGGCGGGAGCACTCGCACCGAGCGGGGGCTTGGCTCTCCTGCAGCGTCCGGTGGGCTCCCCCCTTGTTGCTTGCTGCTGCTTCTGATGTTATCCCAGCCGCCTGAGACCGGTTGGAAAAGAGCTCGCAGGAACCCCCCACTCAGTGGGCTTTACAAAGATTTAATTCACTGCCTCCCCGGTTAATTATACAGCCTGCAAGTGCTTAGCAGAACAGAGCCGCCACCGCAGCTCGGAGGCAGAGACCCTGTTGCTTCTGGTACCCCTACCTCTCTTCCCTCCACACCCACAAACGCTGTGAAAGTGACTCCCTTTAGCTCGGAAAACTTCACAGATACTCTGCGTGAACGTAGGGACTTGACTGACTCTGTGCAGCAGAAATGCAGCCGCTTCTCTCAGTGCCAAGTAGGAGAAAGCCACAAACAAAGGCAAAGCAAAGAAAAACAAAACGAAAGATACCACCTAGCAGAGAAAGAAAGGTTTACTCTCCGGAAGGGAGATTTTTCACCCTCCTTTGTGGTCTTTCTGTGGATTTTACACCAACACAACTTTTGTCAATAAAAAGGTTTTTTTTTAAAAGGAGATATATTCTAGAATCTTTCAATGAAATTTACTGCGCAGGGGGGAAGCCTTCTTTCCTTCCACTCTTCTTAAAAGTCAGGACCAGTATTTCAACCCAAATGAGGCAGTCAGCTCTGCTCTATCGGTCCCCCCCCCCCTTTTTTTTTTTTAAACCTCTTTATCTTATTTAAACAGGAACACAAACACTGGTAGTGGTCAAAGGGAGAGCTAGAGTTGAAAGCACCCAGTTGGCTATGCTGTTGGCCAAGATCTTCAAGATAATGTGGGGGATCGTATTTGCAGGCAAATGCGCATGGAAACAAATGGGGAGTTCATCACCTTTCTATACTTTGCCCTCAGCTTTGCTCAGAAAAACAGTCGGATGTTACTTTGTGTTTACTTAGTAGTTGTGCCACATGGACCCTGATTGGACTATTCCTCTTGCATCTACTCAGTAACTCAGGTTTTGAGTATCTCTCCTCAAAATGTCCAACTGGAAAAAGTATTTAAGGCAGTGAGAGTTGAAAGTGCGTATGTTTTGTTCTGCACTAGGTTAGTTGCTCTTTTCTTACACGAGAACACAAAAAGGGCTGTATGGCCAAGGGTCCAACTATCCCAATTGCTTGTCTTCAGCTACAACTGGAAGTGGTCACCAAAGGAAGAGCATGAACAAGGAAAACACATGTGATAATTCTTCCAACTACTCTTCCAGCTTCCAGCTGCTTTGAGTTTGGAGCATTTCCTCAGTGGAATGTGGTTTCTGTGCACTTAGTACCCCGCAGTGAATTTCTTTTCCAAGTATTTAACCTGCCTCCCCATGAGTTCTTGTAATCCTTTATCATCCAAAATATTCTTTGGCAACCGGTTTCAGGGATCTACCACTGACTCTGTGAAGATCTATTTCCTTTTGTTCCTTTTGAACCTTGCTCCACCAACCTTCTTGTGGTGCCTCCTAACTCTACTGCAGGAAGAGACATCAAAGAACTGACCCCTATCCACACTCTTAATGCCATTATCATATCCTGCCCAGGTCATCTTTTTTCAACTGCTGCTTCTTTTTTGTTTAGAGTTTCTGCTTTGTTGGTTTGGTTGGTTTTCTCAATTTTATTCGGAAAGGGCACCTAGAAAAGGGGAAGAAGGATAGAGGGCTGTCTTTATTTAGGGGTATTTACAAGGGTATTACAAGGATTTTACATTAGCTATAGTGGGACCTTGGCAGTGTTTCATCACAACCTACAAGCTACTGGTTTTCACCTTATCAGGCAGCTGCAGGGGGCAACTAACAAAGATCACACCTTGTCTAAAGTCTGTACCAGCTTAACTGAGCTGGTGGAATCCTCTCTATAGAAACCCTGGATTCAGTTCAATATTGGCTTATTTCCCTTTAATCCCTCTCCTAATTGATTAAAGGCGGGTAGAAAGAAGTTCACCAGTTTGACTAAAACGGTGTAAAGTCACACATAATAGCTTGTCCACACTTGGAGTTACCCTGATTAACACCATGTGTGGACATTCTTACTCCAGAGTAAGAATTCCTTCTTCCTGTTTAGTTTGCCACCACAAGCTGTTTACCAGAAATGAGGCAAATTCAAGTAACAGTTTAAGAAATATTTCTAGAAACCATCGTGGCTATGGTCATCTGCAGATCTGATAAGAGGTTTTTCCCTGGTTTGGGGTGGAGGTTTTTGCATAATATTAATACACTTTTCCAGTATAAATTGGCACTCTCACCTACAAACAGAGTCAGTGGTCTGGGGTACATGTGATTCTAATTACTGACCTCAGGCTTTGTAGTGAGCTAAGCTGTGCACTTCAGGCTCAATTCAAAGCTCCTGGAAGTCAATGGAAAGTAAGGGCTTATGAGAGGGAACATTTTGCACAACCACATTTTTTCTTACATCTGTTTGCAGAGGCCCTCTAATCCTTTGTGTAGCTTTTAAAACAAACAAATTCTTTAATGAGGATTTTATTTTTACTTCAGAAGAATAAAAATCATTTGCAGAAGCTCAGATTAATGAGTAATGACAGCGTAACGAATCATTGCGCAAGTGATTTCCAAGGGTCTTGTTGGGAGTAGATACACACAAGTGAACTGACAAAGAAATTTAGAATTACTCTAACAGATCCATTACCATCTATGGCAGCAGGTTCACAGTTGTCATTCAGCTACTTAGTTTTCATGGGAACAGGAATTCTTGAGATGGCTTGAATAAGCCTGTGTAAAGACATCAACCGCTGCCTAGTGAACAAAGCTGCCCCATAGTCCCAGCTTTTATGTCTCGTAGCTCCTCTGTTTTACTGAAGTTCCCAAATCCTGACTTTTTTCCCTCTCCTCTTCTGCCCCAGAAGTTGGGCAAAGAGGAGGGAAAAGAAATTGCTTTATTTTCCTTGTTTTCAGAAAGAATGTTGCAAGTAAGAAAATATATTTATCTAGAAGTGAAATCTACTACAGGGAAACTCCTTGGCCTCTATCGCAAAAAATGAAGCTACTTTTTGGCTCTCCTCAAGGTAATGTGCCACCCTAAAGATACATAAAAAGCCCTCTTTCCTTCCTAACAGGAAGAATATTTCACTGAGTGCTATGGATTCACAAGGATTAAGAAAAGCCTATATGGATCTTACCACCTCCCACTGTAAAAATAAGACCCCAAATTCTACGGTAGGCAAATCCATACTGGTTAGAGTACAAATGATCCACCCAGCTCCAGAGACTAGTATGTGCAAAGTACAACTGGCATTTGGCTCCTTGCCTGGAGAAAACACTTCCTGAATCTTTTGTGAACTAAAAAATAATTTGAATAATATGGAAGACCTCTGTCCAAAGGACATGTGGTAACAACTGTGTCACATAATCATTTTATATTGGAAGTTTTGGAAATTTTTAGGTTTTAGCATCTTAATATGGGAAATGGATTTTTAAGGTTTATGGGCACCAGTCAGACTGTCTCAACCATTATTCTGCATGGTATAGGCAGGTTTTCCAATTTATTAGTTTACTAGAACACACCTTTCACAAAAAAAAACAACGAAAAAAAACTTGTCAGAGTTTTCAGAGACGGATGGACCATAATCATTGATTATTTTTTTAAAACTGTTAATGACATTACAGAGAAGGCTTTGTTGCTTATTTTGAGTGTAAATCATTAGTTTTTAATAGATCTCTGGGCTTGTATTCACGTTGAAGTTACTGTCACTGTGTACTAGGTGCTTTATGCATCATCATTGACCATCAACATGTGGACACTTTGCATGCACCTAGCATGTCCTTTTTAGGGATTAGCTTGGAATAAAACCTCCACCTAGATACAGCAATTTGTCCCCCATGCTCATCTTCATTCTCAGACCCCAAACTACTGGTGTCCATTGGATACCAGCCTTAATCATGCCAGGCCCTAGATAAGCAAGGGAAGGTGGGAAGACTGAGAGCCTCCTCTGTTCCGTAACATGTACAAAACTGTGCCTCCAAGTCCAGTCAAGAAGGCTCACCTAGCTGCCACCACCTTTATACCATCTGGCTTATGATGGCATTTTGTAGCTAAAGTCAGGCAGAGAAGCTGGCTCAGAACTCCTTCCAGAATCATTACAATGTCGGGTGAAATCTATACCATCCTAAATTTAGACTGCTTTTAAAATAAATAACGTTACATATGTATTTAAACACATATATCAGTAATATTACATATATGCATATATATAATTATGTATAATAGATGCCCACAGCCCAAGCAGCTTCTACCATAAGGGTAGCAATACAGATGCTTGTATCCAAACCAGGGTATCTTCCTGGGCTTCATGTTTCAAATACCTAAAGACTGCTAGAAGAGGCTCAGCTTACTTTGTAGAGCTTTCCTTGTACCGACAAACCCTTTCACTGCTAGATTGATCTCTGGACATTTTCCCTCTTTGTGTGGATCAGTCTGCGAATACCAAGGCAGAATTTCATCTTTTTTTTTGCTAAATATTCAAGACTGGCACTCATAACCCCAAGCCCTTTTCAATACCATTGCTTTTAAGCATTTTGACTTTTTACCCATTTTGGAGTTTGTATCCATTTTGTAAGTGTTGCCTACATTTTATTTTCTTTCGTATCTGATTAAGACAAAAAAATATGTAGAGCTATCTTGGACACTTAAAACACACACTGGTTTTCTATTAAAATATATAGGGTCTGCTTCTAAGACAAGGAGGAGTTTATTGGGGTATAAAGGAATGCTTTGATGATCCATGTAATTTCCCTTGTGGCATTGCTTGTAGAATTCAGGAATAACTCAAGCTGACATTCATGGGGTATTTCCTGTCTCTCCTTCTAGAGACGCATCCTCCCAGTCTCTCAGATCTGCCCCTTCCCATAAATTTCCTTTCCCCTTCTAGACTCCCTCATGTCACTGCAGGCAGAGCTGGTCTTATGTGTGAATTGGCAAGGCATTTTCTAGGACCTGAGGCCTAGAAAGGCCAGGCTCAGTTAGGATAAGCTGGAGATAGCCATGTGAGTCATGCACACGTGGGCTGGAGGGGACAATGGCATCTGCCTTAGACTGCTTGGGGCCTCCACAAATCTAACAACAGCAGGGATCAGTCATTATTTTAGCTGCTTTCTCTCAGAGGGCGACTCTTAAATTTGTCAATCAGCATCTGTGCTGATGGTTATTTTCACTGTTCAAACAAAAATAAGATCTCATTATAAAGGGGGCGGAAAAGCCATCAATAAAGTAAATGGCTATTCTGGCAGAAGGCCATTTCCCATCCTGACATCCCTGATAAATATGAGCTCTGTCCCTGTCAAACAAAAACAATATCCAAACATGTGACCAAATGATCTTTGGCAAAGAGAAAATATACAAATGAATATAAGATATTTCAGGTCTGCATAAATAAAATTTCAGATTCTGTTGTATCTAATAGCTTAAAATCAGGAGCACACAGCTTCCTGTGTTTCCTCATGGTCACTTAAATTCTGCTTCATTCAGTGCTATTCTATTAAATTCTGCTTCATTCAGTGCTAAACTATTGGTTTACGATTTGCTGTATTATTTACAAATGTTTTTGTGTAAGTCTAGTAAAGAAAGAAGCCATCCTATCCATTAGCAAACAGTCCCAGCCTGCCAGAAAACTTCTATCTTTCTAGTAGAAACTGCAATTTAAACTCAGTATAATGTAAGCAGACAGACAGTGGAAAGAGTATGAACACTGATAAAGCTCTACAACAAATTCACGTATACTAAGCTTCCTCCTTTTCCCTCAGCCTCATAGACAGCCTCTGTTTCTTCTCCTCAGTTTCTTTAACAGAGTTTCCCAAACTTTATTTACTCATGTACCACATCTTTTAGACTTTACAGCCTTGGGCTGTAATATCTTTCTCCCAGGAACTCAAGATCATCCTTGGTGGCCTGATTCTACAAACACATGTTAATAATATTATACACAGGGAGTGGGACTTGCATTTACACAATGCTTACACAATTCTGAGCAGTGGCTTTGGGAGGGCATCTTAATACAAACTAATGTAAAACTTACTGTAGTGTAGCAAACTGTTTGGAAGAAAAATATTATTAACTTAACCATATATTCTGACATGATTCTACAGAAATTGGCTGACATCTGGTGCACGCAAAGTTAGTGGATACTGGCTCTTAATTGGAAGGGTGGATGGATCAGTGTATCTTTGGATGGCTGCAAAAGGAAAAATAAACTGATTAGCCCTATTTAATGAATCTAATAGGTTAAGCTGATCCATGCTGTGTGTACCCAGTGGCTCCCAGGTCTCAGGGCAGACATTTTTGTTTGTATATATGATGTCGTTTGCCACAGCCCACGCAGATGGGGAGACTGGCTCAGAGTCTCTGGAGAAGAGCTGTAGTATAATTTAAGTTTTGCATAAAAATTGAGTTTTCTGTCTGTCAGGGACTACTCTGACACTCCTTTCTTATCTCCTGGTTGAGCTCTGGAAGCAGAGCTAGCAACAGAATTTAGGTTCCATCTAAGAAAATTCAAACCAACCAACCCTGTCTTACCCATTTTAATCCAGAAAACCCTTTCCTCCCACTCTTATTTCTTTCAACTGTGATCTCACAACTGTTCTTAGATCTAGTCATAGAGTTTGGGACTGAGTCCATGAGATATTCCTACGGGAGCGAAGACCAGTCACCAGTGCAATGTATGATAAAGAGGATGTGACATACAGACAGCAGCAACTTACACCAAAGGGAGGTAGAAAACACATGCCCAGCTACCTTCCAAAAATCACCCCCTAGCCCCTGCAAGTTCTATCTATCTAGGAATTATTTATCTGGGAGAAATATGGCCTGCTAAACAGCAAGTTTGAGCAGACTTTAACAGAGGTTCTGTTTCCAGCTCTCCCTCTGGCTTATGAGATGTCTTTTGGCAAAATATTTTACCTCTCTGTGCCTGATTTTATCTATAAGAACAACCCCATTTGTAAAATGTTTTGACCTTATTAAATTGAACAAGCTGCATGAGAGTTAGCTGTTATAAATGAGCAACCTGGAGCCATTAACTTCCCATGCATGCGGTATGAAGTAATTTAGGCCAATTTTAGCTTAACTTCTATTTCCTGTGTTTAAAAGCAGCAACCTGTATAGCTGTCCATATTAGAATAATGCCAATGTTCAGAGTAGCTCTCATATTCTTTTCTCTAAACTTAGTAACATACAGACAGCCACATTTCCAGCTGAAGAGCAGATATGTACATTTGCCTTGGTAGTTATTCTGTAATTTGTACTTTACTTCTGAAATGTTCCACAAACATACAGGCCAGCCATTAGAAGGATCTAACTTGTGCATGCAAGCAATAGCTTCATTGCAAGTCAGAAAACAGGATTCTTTCAAGATTTCAGATTTCCTATTAAATAGGTATCTTTGGGAGTAATATAAATTGTGTTTTAAGTCTTATAAAGCAGATGGCTAGTGAGAAAAGCATTTACAGAATCATTAAAGAAACTTCTTTTTCTGGATCCACGTTATTTGTAGCTTTCGCTTTTTCCCTCAGTTTACTTAATATACCGTGTTTAGTAGCTCTGCTAAAGACGAGTGAAATCTTGGCTCTACGGAAATCATTGGCAAAATTCCCACTGACTTGGGTGGGGCCAATACTGCTGTTAACTCTTCCCTACAAGGAAAACTCAGATTGCCCAAGAAACTGACCTCCCTCTGTTAAGACTGGGATGCAGACTGCTTACAAGTTGAACTGACCTTGTACCATTACTAAAGCTGTTATTCTTGAGAATTCGCCAAATCCTCAAAACAAAACTAGCATCATAAATTATCCCCAAACTTTTACCCTGGAGTAAAACAAACCCTCTCACTTCATAAGTGAAAGCATCTATGCATACTTGTATCTTCCAATGGTGTCACTGACAGTTTTGCTTTCAGAGAAATTTTAAAAATCATTCTCAGTTTCAGAAAGAAACTCATATTTCTTAAATAAACACTGATGAAATGTTTTGCCCTCAGGTGCAACATTTCACTATAAATACATTAAAATACACAAAATTTGATTAAATATTAGTATATTGGTTTCTATCTCCTGAAGCTATCAGAATTAAGGATTATTTAAATATATGTTTACAACAGACCCTTCATTACTATGCTTGGTGTGTTTCAGCTTGTGTGTTCCCATCAAAATGTAAAGATGATTTTGTGAATACAAAAAAAATGCACTTAAAGGATATACATGCACGAAGTATGGAGACACAAATAACACTTCCACACCTTCCATCAAACACTCTGCAATCTATTTCAGTAATCTACTGAAATTTCTACACTTATTTAGTTACAGCGTGCCTTGCTCCTCAGATCTGTTCCACTTGCAGCAGCAATACCAAAAGCCAACCAACACTGTTTTGTTTGCTTCATTTACTGAAGCCAGGAAATTAGTATCAACCATAACTTGACCTTATACTGCATATTCTGCTACTTAGCTATATATTACATATATGATTGGTTTGGCAGCATCATCTTTTTGTTATGATGCATTGTGTACAACAGTTCCGCCCATTCCCTGACCACTACAAAAGGACTGAAAGCCACGTCCTGAGCTGTCACCAGATTACAAGAAATTGCGTTCAACATGCAACAGAAAATGTATCAACACTGTCATAAAGCAACAAAATTCCTAAAAAAACAACCATGGAGAGTACTCTATAATGATATATTGAAGATCTTCCATAATTAAAGTACTTTGCTAAACATACTGAATGAAGATACACATTAGTGGCCATTGAATGAATCTCTGTGTCCCCTTGATAAGTCTTTCCAACCACTTAGATGCATTTTTCTTTTGAACTCTGGGAAGTTTTGCAATAGATGTTAAAGTACTGTTGTTCTGTTCCTAGGTGAAAAAAAAAAAAATTGACTGCTTGCTCTGAACCAGCAAAGCTAAGAATAGCTTTAATTTTGCAAGTAACTGCCACTGAAGTAAATGGTAATATTTCTATTGGAGTGCTGTAAGACTTGTTCCCATGAGACAGTATGTAGTCTGATTTCAATATAGCAAAACATTTCATCATTTTTTAATAGTCTTAATAACTTCAGTGGGATTACTCACACACCTTAATTTATATATGCCCTTAAATTCTTTACTGAATTGGGTTCTATAAAGTGTCCTAAACAGAAAGGCTTACTCATGCTTTTCATTTTCCAAAGTACATGTTGGGAACTGTAGTCTTTCACTACTATTTCTCAAGTGCTATTTAAAAGCCAGCATTTGCCAGACTCCATCATGGGTCAAAAGAATCTTTTTCACGTACACACTACTCATGTCTCCTATATTTTCTGACAGCTCACACAATTTTAGGTCCTTTTGACTTCATTTGTTGTTACAGTGATCTATTTCCTTTTTTAGGAAAGCCAGCCTTACAAGAAATGTCTGTAAATTCTTTCCTGTTTTGCTATTCTGTTTCTAGTAACAAAATCTGTGCTGGAGCTCCTGAAGTATTAACTGCTAGATTTCTACTGAACTCAGTGTTGGGGAAGAGGACATGAATAATAATGCCAGCATTGCTTTTATATGTCTAAAACTGACCTTAGATTTAAAAGTGGAACAGCCTGTTTCTGATAGTCTGAGTATATTTCTTCTGTGAAGAAGGCAATGACCTCCTTTTTAAAGAGCTAGCTAGCTTGTCAAAGAACTTTACCTTCTTTGTATCTCACAAAAGTGTATCCCATATTCACTTTAATCAGGAGTGAAGACACAATAATAGGGACTTTCAGTAGACTACAGGCAAATACACTGTCACATCACCGTGACTATTTTTCATTGCATTAGCTAAATGTAACCCATTTCAGGCATGGTTATATGTGGCAGAATCACTTCTTTATTTGATTACACAGACATTACCCGTGTACTGCTAGAGTATCTGGAACTGTGGCACCCCATTTGCAAGACAGACCCCTACATACTGCCTTGATATAAACAGTAATTAATAATAGTAATAACGGTATATGTACTTTCAATAAAAAAAGGGGAAACCATTTTTGATTATAGGCTAAAGAATTCCTTTCATCTGCTCTTTCTTCCTACATTCTGTGGCTCCTCCTTATACAATATACTTAATATTTACCTTAGACAGCAGTCAGAATACTTGAGCCCTAAACCAACAAAGTTGCTAACAGCTTCCCATCAGATTGAGGGCTTTTGAGATGGAGGATTAACTAGAGATCTTTCCTGCTGGAAGGACAAATCTGCTCTTAAGAGCACAGCCAGGATGGACACAGGATTTAATTGCGTATGTGACTGTATACAGTCCTCACTGTTATGCCAGCAGGATAGCAAGATCAAAGAAGTACTTATAAGAAAGACTTTACCAGCCCTTACATTGTGTTCAGCATGGGTTCTTTCAAGCTTATTGTGAGTATTCACAGTATTTTCTAGATGTTTTCCTATGGTCTTATACGACACTTACATCCAGAAATATGATGAAAAGGGAACCTCAAAATACCTCTTCCTTAAACTTTTTTTTTTTTTTTAAACTAATACAGGTCCTAGAGAAATCTTCTGTCATATCTATGAACAATCATCTATAAAGCTTTCATGCAGGAATATAACCAAAGAATGACAAGTCATTTCTACTTTTCCTCCGTCTCAGGCTGTTGTTTTAATTATTCCATAGTTGGTATTCTTTGTCGGGTTTTGTTGTTGTTGTTGTTGTTGCTGTTGTTTGTGTGTTTGCCTTTTTTTTTCCTACTTTTTTTTCTTTCTTTACAGTCATTTTGATGATTGCTTTGGCTGTCATGGAACCACTGTATGCCATGGTTACTCTTCTCTTTTGACACTGATTAATAAAGTCACTTTAAAATTCCTTTGTTCTGTTCAGAACAATGCAGAAGGGGTTTGTTTACAAACTCTTTCTTATTAACACACACAGTTGAGCAATATATACAGCAGCCTGCAGGAATTTTAAGTCAGACATTATGACTGCAAAGGCCTTATATCGCTTGAGAACCAGAATATACACATGGTGATTTCTGTCTGTGTCTGTCCCATGTGACACTGTTCAAAATTTATACTTTTTTTTTTCAGAATATGAGAAAATGCTCAGCTAAAGTGAGTTTCTCTTGCTCAGACTTTTCTGTTTGGACTATTTTCGGCTTTGGCATTCCCATTTACCACCCAGGTTGTGTTTTATTTGGAGGCATTTTTGTGATGCTCCTCTCTTCAGATGATTCACATAAAAGTAAAAGGAATAGCTGTTTTCCATTGTACACAGGGGAGGGGAATGACATTTCCTTTGAAATGTGGGACTGGACCTGTCACTATAGCACTCATAGTTACATTTATACAATGAATTGTTTAAGCACTTGTAGTTATCACAAGAGCAGGATATGCATTTTCTGGGACACACACACAAAATTACTTAAATTTGCTTAAATCACCACCTTGTCTTTTGACACTAATACATATGAAAAGCACCCATACTTATTTGTGGAACACCACAAAAATGCTAAGTTTGAGCACGTATTTCTTTGTTTGTTTGTGTATTTATGTATATGTGCACGCATATTTATGCTGGCCTGGGTTTTGGATCAACACATCCCCAGTTCCAGCTGAAATGCATGAGAGGTTAATGTTCAGTGTCTCTCAAAATGAAAAATTCTTGTTTAAAAGACCATTTATACACTCCATCAAGTTAGATGTTTTTGCCTCAGGACTCCTGCACTACAGCAATAATTTCAGGGAAAGACTGAACAGATGATACATGGTCTACAAACTCATCCATAGCATGAAGAAAACAGAAGTTATATAATAACCAAAAACACGAAGTATGAAAAAAAGATATATATACATATATATATGTCATGATTCTCAGCTGTGTAAATCCTCATGGCTCCATTCGTTTCAACAAAACTGTGCCAATTTACAACAGAAGAGGATTTCCCAATCTTGGGGAAGAAAAGAAAGTGTAGTATCCTACATGTAGGATAGGAAGTTTACTAGTGTTTCTTCAGAGATATTCTAGTTCATCTCTTTATTCAAAGCAAACAAAAAAAAAAGAGCCTTTTAAGAAATCCTAGCCAAAGTTTTGAAACTTAGGCTTGGAAAAATACCAACCACAGTAAAATTAGACCTTTAACACATCATGGTATAAAGCACTGCACTTAGCAGTAATACTTACAAATATTCTGACACTGCTCATAAAATCATATATAGGACTTGGATTTAAAGTTCTTTCTGTTACTACATTTCCCATTTCCTTTTTTTCTTTTTGTTGTTGTTGGTTTTCTGTTCTGTTTTTTATTCCCCAGAGTCAAAACTTCTTAAAGCCTTTGCTTCAAATGAAAGAAAATCTGCTCCCAGATGTCACTAACTGGTAACAGGTTAGCAGAGATTTAACAGAGATGCCTGAAGTTACAATTCATCATGTGGGATCTGACAACAGCCTATTTCACTGGGCTCTTTCATTTAGTTTGTATGATAATAAGTTTTAACTAGTACCATGCAAAACACAGAAGATACATTTAAGTAGGAAAGTTGCATTAATACTGGTCTTTCTAAATGTTATTAGTGTTTACAATATACTATATGCTATGTAAACATCTCCTTTCTATCCATAGGTTTTGCATATGCAAAAATAAATCCATTAATCAAAGTATTTTGTTTCTCATACCAAGCAATCTGTTTCTTAACTTCTGACATTTAAAAAGTAAATTTAAACTGAAAGAGCCCAATGTCTTTTAGTAGATCATTAGTTAAAGAACATTTTAAAATCAATATTCTGTAATAAACAAGATACTTGGTGAGGGAAGGAGGAGTAGAGGGAATTGTGGTTAGTTACGATGTAGACTTGGTTTTGCTGCTGGAATCAACAAGAATTTTGCCTTTAATTTCAAGGGTAGAAGGATCAAGCTAACTATGTTACAGTTGCACTGAACAAATCCACAGAAATACTTACTGCCCACAGAGTTAAAATAGGCCATACTTAATTTCAAATCTAGTCTTTAAAAAATAAAAATAATCAAGACAGTTTTGTACATTTACAGGGAAGCTTGGTCCAAAGACCACTGAAATCAACTAACAATTCATAGCACATTTGAACTAGTTGAAATTGCCTGATGCAGCTTACTATCTGCTAATTAATTAATTGAGCAAGGTACTTACACTTCTGCTCAATTAAAAATCTTGGCCTAGTGTTTACAAGGCTTTTTTTCTACAATAAATTGTAACAACATAATTCAACATATAAGTTCGGGCCTGCCCCGAATTACACTACTTTGTGAGCCTTATTATCCATTGTCCCATCTCTCATGTTATTCATTAACATTGGTGCTAATTGTAACTAAGACAGAATAACAGTGGGGTTTTTCTCTTATGTTCTTTGCTTTGTCTCACATGACTACATAAGCATCCAGGCAAGAGTTAGGTCCATTGAAGTCTATGGCAAAATTCTCCTTTACTTCATAGGAAATAGGATCCAATCTAAGTTAAATTAAACATTTTATGTTGTAGAGATGACTTTAGCCATGCTCTCTCTTTCAAAGAAAATTAAAACTAGCAGGCAGTTGGTATGTACACATATACTAATCAGCCTTTATATTTATTATTCTAGGGTTTCATTTATTAATGTGTAAATTCCTTTTACTCTTAATTTCTAAACTTGTGAATATTAAGATCTACATTTGAATACTGCAGTTGAGATACTCTGGTTCTAAAAAGAAAGGGGTTAAGTAGTGAGAACCCATTTTCTTTTTCAATAACACTTTTTTGTTGCTGGATCCACAGCTCATTATAATTATTCTGATACTCAGTGCTAAACAGTCTGACTCCCTGTCCTGTTACACCAGTCTTTTCTCTGGCTAAACATACTTTGATGTATTTGTGAGAGACACTGGACACTGAGGTAGGTCCAAACCCTTTGGAAGCTTTGGCTCAGGAGAGGGAGAGATGGAACTTAAATGTAAATTTCAACAAAAATTGAGTTTTTCACTTAAAAGAAAATCAATGCAAATTTTTCACTTAGTGCAACTGGCAGCTGCACCTGAATTCTAACATGGAGCCGTCTTCCTGTTGATTTGAAAAGATTCTGTAGTTCTTCTGTTTTCTTTAGTGGGTTCATATAAAGTCTCCAAACAGAGGAGCTCAGAAGGCTTAACAATGTAAGTGAAATGGAGAAAAGCAAACTGCCATCTTCTTGCAACTATTGTATGAAACAGGTAAGTAAGGCCACAAGTAAGTTTTCACCGATTTGTCTTACAGGGCGTTTCAAGATCTCGAAGGAACTGTCCAAAATAACCTTTATAGCTCAGAATGTCTTATCTTCAACATCTAGTGAGGCAACAAAATGGTATCCACCCCAAATAACGGCAGGAGGCGCAGCTTTGTCTTGTGGAAGGAAGAAAAGGAAGATGACAGGGATCACCGTATCTACCTTACATTGCGTTACATATCCATTCACCTCAACGGCAGGCTGGAACAGAAGACTGAGACATTTTCAGTGCATGCAACAAGCTCACACGGAGACTTTAAATGGATCCTCATGACACAAAGTGCTGAGGCAGCAACATCACTACAGAGTGATGGGTGTTTTTTTCCTGTGAACTGGAGCTGGCAATCACTGACACATGCTACTCAGCTCCCATCAAATTGGAAATATATACAAGCAATGTGACTAAACACTGGAAAATACATGAAGTACAGCTGTTTGAAGAGAGAGCCAGACATAACCAGAGGCTGATGTCTTCTAACTAGTAATGCAGGTATGCCAAGGGATAGCAGCAACTCATTGAAGTCCTTGCTCTGCTGCACTGGAATCTGGGGCCTTCCCTTCCAGCTCTGAGAGTCTATCAAGTCTGTAAGGGTCTAACAGGTCCACACTTGAGGCACTAGCAGATGTGGAACGTAATTTTATTATGGACCTTGGAGGGGTCAAAGTGAAAAATGGTAGTTGGAGGCAAAAGGTACAAATGCTGCTTCTGGTTTTATGACATCCATGGCATGCTCAAAGCATTCCTGGTGTTTATGAGTTGTACATTAAATTCATTATGGAAATTAAATACAAACACTGAGATTACTAGGAGAATGAAACCAACAGCCTGACAGTGTTCAAGAAGAGACTGGACAAGGCCCTCAGACACATGGTGTGAACTGTGGGGTTGTCCTGTGCAGGGACAGGAGTTGGACTCAATGATCCTTGTGGGTCCCTTCCAACTTGGGCCATTCTATGATTATAGCATTTTTACAATTTGCCCAGTCTTCCAGAACTACTAAGAGAAGAAGAGACTGTAATACCTCGAAATAATTTAGAAGTAATTATTTTGTTTGTACCTACTGTGTCTCCTTTCTAAAGCTAGTTTAGCTTCTCAGGGAGGAACAGGAAAAATATATGTACTATGCTGATCAGAAGTGTAATTTTCAAAGGACATTCATTTCACGTTAAAAGATGTCCACACAGGCACAGGTCTCAAATCTGTCCTGCAGGGCTAGAGAAAACAAGGCAATGCAACTTCTGCTGTAGACTAAAATTTTCGTTGCTCCTAAACTAGCAATTTGCAATCACCTTAGAATCCAAATTTCAAACAGATTTGCCTACACTGGACCCCCTGATGTACTAAGGACAATTTTTTAACAATCCAAGAGACAATATAGTGGAGTCTTTTTGGCTATTTGCCTGAATGTAAACACATATCATCTGTTGGCAACATAGAAATTGCTTGGTTATGATGTCAAAAGTGGCATAGATTCCTTTAAGAAACAAATCTCCTATGCAGTAAGGAATTTAAACAGAAATGTAACTTTATTTACCTCAACAATGATCTTAATCAAACAAGAAGATTCCTGTTTAAGGTGACAAACTACATTAAGCATCTTCCCAAATGAAGGCTCAATACACAGGAACTGATGCACTGTCTTACAATTTAAGTAATATGTGAAAATATTAAAAATTCTAAATGCCATCAGGCAAACTGGCTAAGAGCATTGTTTAATAGAGCTAGGGGAGAAGAAAAAAAATAAAATAACAAAATTGTGATCTACAGTGTGTGTATTTTTAGACAAGTATTGGATGCGCTGATGTTGGTAGCAAAATTCTTAGTGAGTGTCTCCTCCTTCATTCAAAACTTAAAAAATACTCTTATTCCAAACAAAAAATTTTGAATTTTTGCACTTCGTTATTTACTAGAGATGCAGACCAAGGAACAGTCTGTTGTCTCCTACTGATATCAGTTTATTGCATATTAATCTGACATTAAGAACTAAAGTGATATGCTAACCTTACAGAAGATTATGATTATTAAGGGTTAATGTACACTGCAAGCAACATCTAATATAAGCAAAAGCCCTAATGTAGTAAGAAAATTCCTAATTTTATCAGAAAACTTGTGCTAGATTGCTAGTTATACTCTCTCTATATATATAAATAAATACCTTAATGTTCTAAGAAGTCAGTAGCCGTTTTCTTTAGGTAGAACTTAAAGTCCCAGTGTGCTACTAAAGACTTACTTAGCTGTGAACTGAGTAGGCATGTTAATGATGGACAGTGTGGTAGCATCTGGATAGACAGTGAATTTTCACTGGATAGACAGTGAATAAATAGTGATTTCACTATTTATCCCTTCATTAGTAGTTTTATACTAATATAGCTATATTATTTTCAAAATCCTAAACTTGCATAAATCTCATGAAGCTGAACAAAAAAGAGGATTAATTGCTCTAATAGCAATAAGCTGAAGTTAATAAAGTAAAATATACTCTTCTGACATCCCTGGAATTAATTAAAGAAAATGTTATGCATTTTAGCTGTGGTGGACTGAATGTTAATCTAACGCATATGCCTTGGGAATGTCCATTCATACATAAACTCTCAGATGAAATATTTGAAAGCATTAATATATTCTTGGGCAGCAACATTCTTCTAGATCTTAAACTGTTTAGTTCGAGGCTTTAAGAAATATATGCACTGAGGAACCACACGAATTTTTGACTCGGGTGAACAAAAAAAAAACCCAGCTGATTCTTCAGGAAAAATATGTTCTAAAGGGTTACACATTCTCGAGTGTTATAGGAGCCTCAGTGAATCAGCAAATGCAGAGAGCACTATTCTGCTTGAATGAACAACAGAATACAGTTACAGAACAGTCAGGTTTCCTGGAAAATCATTATATTTGGGGTTTTTTTCCTCTTTTTAGGCTCTGGGGATGAATATTTAAAACAGAAACACGAGTTTCAACTCACCCTGTATTGAATGGACATATGGCAACTTAATAGTCGTAAAGAATAAGAGATGAATCCCTAATTAAAGTGCAAAAATCCACATAATTGTAACTGGAATCATAACTCTCTAATATTGCCTGTGTTATTTTTACGCCTCAGTTTTCAAGGACAACAAACACAATTAAATATCTAAGCCTGACTACGATTCACTCAGATTTGGAAACCAGGGTCCCTTTAAGTTAAAATATCAGGTCTAAATTCTTCCCTAGGTATCTAAATAGCCTGGTAACACAGAATGCTGCATGCCCCAAAATGTCTGACTGAGTGACTTCAATCTTTTTTATTTTTAAAAAAGAAACACATTATTTGCACTTCTTATATTCCAAACACGATTGCTCAGCATCTGGACCTGAGGCTCATATAAGATCAGAAATGCATCTATGGATTCAAACCAGGGGTCCGCTTAGCCTAGCATCTTCGTTCTAGCAATCATCGTAAGTGGATGCTCGGCAAAGAGCAACAGAACAAACAGGCCTGACTTTCCCTTCAATAATCTCTCCATCTCCAGTTATATTCAGGTCACGCAATTTCCTGAGTTTAATGGAGTTTTTCTGTTTCGTAATCTTCAGTGGATTTCTCTTCTAAGTGCTTGTCCACTCTCCCCTAAAATACACATAAATTTGAGCATCAACAATGGCTTTTGGCAAGCAGTTTCGTGGGTCTACTACCCTTTGCACGAAGAACTACCATATTATATTTGTTATGAAGTTGGCTCAGCCAGATTTGATGGTCCTTAATTTATGTATGAGACACTGAACAGCTGATCCACATCAACTCTCCCCATGAAAGCCAGGATTCTGTGGATCTGTCATTAGCCCTCTAAATCACCCTTTTCTGAGTTAAAAATGCCTAGCCTGCTAATCCCTCCCTTCTACAGAAACTCCATACCTTCATCACCTTTTCTGCCTTCTCTAAACGTTTTCCAGTTTTAATATACTCCTTTCTGAGATGAAGGGATCAGAACTTGCACAGCATTCAAGCCATGGTTGAACTATAAATGCACATGGTGGCATAATCACATGGCCTGATGGTGTTCTGTTTTGTTTTCAATCCTGAGAATGCCTAACAGTTGATTTTTTGACTGTCATTGAGCAACGAGTCAACATTTTATGAAAGTAGAGATCATAACCTCAGAATCTTCCCCTTGAGTGGTAACAGCTGGTTCAATTTTACATGTGACTCAAGAGCTGTTTTTACCATGTGTATCACTTTGCGTCTGTCTATACTGGATTTCAACTGCCATTTTATTGCCCAGTCAGTTCTGTAAGTTCTTCTTCAGTGTTTTCCTTTCTACCCTGAATAACCTAGTATCTTCCACAAACTTTAAATCTAAATGTTCACCTTGGCTTCCACATTATTTACGAGTACATTGAATAGAGTAGATCCTAGCACGAACTGCTGCTGAATTTTGCAAATGACCAGTCCATTGTAAAATTGCCTTTTACACTTATCCTCCTAGGCTGATATTTTAGTCAACTGCTTAGATATGCAATGACCTTTTTGTTTTATGGCTGATGAATTTTCTTAAAAGCTTTCAGTTAGGGACTTAATTAAATGCATTACATATCTACATAGACTATATTGCCTGAAACAACGATGTCCACAAATGCATTGAGCCTCTGAAAGATCACCCAGAGGTCTGGTAAGGCAGAACTTACCTTTATAGAAGCCATATTGAGTCTCTGATGTAGATAATATTTAGTTAGGTTTCCACTCATTTTAATCTTTATGATGAATTTATAACAGAATTCCACATGGAACAGATGACTGCACATTCTAAACACTAACAAATCAGTATTTCCAAACCCAAACAGGTAATGTTTTTACAAACTTGGGGGCAATAAGGTAAAGAAAGACAGGCAGTGACTTAGGAGAGTCAGCCAACACATCCTTGCCATATTAGCACCTAAATATATTTAAAACCCCACCATGTAGGATAAAATGGGAAACAGAATTCTTTTTAGAGGCCAAACAAGAGCATGCACGTGCCAAACTGTTCCGTATTAAAATTTAGGACAGAAATCTACAGTGAGACGTGAACACACAAATGAAAGAGACACTAATAAAAAGAAGGCATTGTTCACATAAATTAGTTGTCTCATTTGTCATAATAGCTGAGCTGCTAAGCACCCTCTTAGTGTTCTCTAGTGTTTTTTTCTATTATCATAAATCATTTAACTGTAAAGTAAATTCAAGAAGCATACAAGGATAAACAGCGCAAGTAGAGCAGCCACAGATTAGTGTCCTGGGTATAGGCAAGCAGCTTTACTTATATAGAACAATTGATTTCTCTTTCTCCTGTTTTAATGAAGACTAGTTTATTACCGATCTTTTGCAAGGATGAACCAATGCAAGATGCAAGGTGTAAAGAATGTGAGCTTCTGAAGATGTGTTGTTCATGTCTGTTGGTAATAGCCAGAGTCTGGTCAGCACTGAAGCATGGAAACCATATGGTAAGCTTCACAAACACTCCAACAGTACTGCTGTGGAAACTACTTGGGACAGCAAGGAGCATGTTACAACTACAGCACTCCTAGTGTAAGCTCCATCAGCACGGATGAAAGAGGCAGCTAAAGCAACAAGTTGAAAATCAGAATATGTTAGGGACAGTTGCTGGGTCTTTGGCAATAAAAGCTGTGCACATGAGTGAAGAACTTTTTGTCCTTTAGTAATTAAAACAGGAACAGTTACAATTAAACACTATTGTATAGAAAAAAGTATGGAGTTTTGTTGGTTAGTTGGTTTGGTTTGTTTGTTGCTTTTTTTTTTTTAACTTCTAATGTACTGTAATCATTTGAGACCGTATTGAGTTTCAGGTTTGACTTGTTTGCAGGACATCTCAAACAAAACCCATCTTTAGCACTAATACATTTTTTTGTCTAAAACAGTAGCAAAGTCCAACATTCACTCAACTTCTTTCAAATAATTCAAATAGCCAGGCCAACGTCTGTTCCCCACCCAATCTGCTGTACAGTAAGCAGACATTCAGCACTCCATAACCCTTTTATACCTAGATTTAAGAACCGTGTGGTAGAAAGGAAATCCTTTGCTTTTAACACCCCTGTGAGCACAAAGTCTAAGCTACAATCCTGCACCTATAGTTAGGCTTCTAGCTAAACTGATCTGTTGGGAATACTTAGCTGTCCCTGATAAGGGAGGCTTATCTCCAATGCAAGTTTGAAATTCAGTTTACCTGTCTCTTCAGCGCACCACATAATCAGGGAATTTTTAGAGAAGAATCTTCTTAAGAAGAAACTTCTTAAAAGTGAAGGCTCCCATTAGCAATCCCTCCTTTCTCTATCCAAACAGTGTAACTTGAAGTACAAATACTGCACCTCAGCATGAGATAAAGACTATTCTCCACACAATAGAAAACCTACAGGTGAAGGATCATGACTTGCCTTATCAACAAATGGCAAATACTTCCCATTGTGAACTGCTGCCTCCCTGGGTACACTGAGGTTGTGTTACATCTTAGGGAGCTAATGTGAAGGGACAATGTGTCAGACTAGTCTGTATGAGGCAAAAAAAAAGATTAGATTGTCTAAAATATTTCTTTAAAAATAAATTCCATTTTTGTTTTCCCAGTGCATTCACACTTCTGTCTCTTGGACGTCATTTTCACAGCCTGGGCCAAATCCAATAGACACATAAATGTGCAAAAGATTACTAGCTTCCATGAAAGGCTTGTGACAATAGGTACTTGGATAAAGAATGACCTTATTCGATCTCAGGTCACTACTTAATTAGATGCCATAAAATTATTACATGAAAGCAGGTGAGAAAAGGAACGTACAAATTTCTCAACCTTGGGCAAAGCTAAATCAGCAGCTAGAACTTCTTGACTCTGAATTTGAAACACAAATATATATAAAGCAAGCATCATTAGTTGTTATTTTGCACATAAATTTACAAAAAATATTCACGATAGATCAGTAACTGGCATAAGAAACTGCAAAATTATCACACGCTTGTGTCAGAGATTCTCAGGAACAAGATACAATCCACAGAGATTGCTTAATTTCAGTTTTATATGAGGAAGATTGCATTACAGATCCTAAAGAAATTTTTGTATGATGCTGTAGGAAAGTTTATCAATTCCTAAGCACTGGGAGTGGGTCTGTGAACTAGAATGTGACATCATTGGCAAACATACATTTTTGTATGCAATAGACCTACTACAGCAACTAAAAACAAGGAATCAGGTCTTAGATTCTGTCATTATGTAAGAAAAATCATGTCGTTTGAAAAGATGTAAGAAAGATGGATTTTTTTTTTCCCCTCACAATTTTAAATGGTAAGCTGTGCGGCATCTACTCAATTCAATGGCTGTCTCAAATTGTAAGTGAATTGGTTTCCATACTCTCGAGAAGGCAAGAATCCACTCAGTTGTAGATTTGCTCTTCATATTCCAAACTAACCTGGAATATTCTGCCTCAAAGGGGAGAGGGCAATGCCTCATAGCAGCAGAGGACAAAGAACTATTCTCTTGTGTCTCCCAAAAAATGGTGCCTTTCCTTACCTGTCTCATAGGACTGCTTTAATTGCAGTCAATTGGTACTAGTTATGCAGCGTGGAGTGCTTTTTCCTACTTAAATGATAGAAAAATATCGGTTCTGCTTCCCTGTAACTACCAAGAATGTATAAGTTCCAAGTCTTTAGAAAACCTGCGCTTCATATATGTGTATGGGTGGATTTATTATGAAGGTAGAATGATCAGCTCTGTCCACAAAAACACTACCAAATAATTTTTAAAAAGACTACTAAGTAAGTTTTGGAACCATGAATTCTTCCTGGAAGGCATTAAAAAGTTCCTGGTTTTGCATGGAAGAATTTTACTCCATCGGAGTTGTTTATTCTCAATAGATAGCTGTTACTTTTATTACAATATTCATTTACTGCCCCCCCCCCCCCCCCGCCTTTGCTTTTCTCTTTCCTTTTACCTATTATTTTCCTCCTTTTTTGTTATTTTATGTTTTTCCTTTCTCTTTCCTCTGTCCAAGACCTTTTGAGACTAATTTAATAAAATGGAAGAACAAATGAAAGCAATGAGAAACCAGCCTATGAAAATTAACTGTTTTCCTTGTATATTATCTTAGAAACAGCTCATAGCGTCTTACTTGCCTTGATAATTATACAGTTATCCATACGGTCTGGATGTTGTGCTTTACTACAGTATGGTATATAACTGAGATAGAGCTGTTCTTTCTTTGTTCCACTGAAAGTCAGAGTGATACTGCGATGAAAAGATGTTTAGATAACATAGATGAACATTTTCAATGAAAAATAATCTACTTCATATAGCTGCCATTTCTTTTCTTTTGTCCTTCAGTCTTCCACTTCTTGTTTTTCTTTCCTCATTGTTTTTCCTGGACACTAGGTAAATATTAAGACAAGTCACACTGAAATATCAATACTAACACTTGGTTCCTGACTTCTTTTTTTCTGTCATTATTTGAAGCAGATATTTAAAAAGAGACAAACTCCAGTTGAAGTGTTTCCTGTGGCTGAAGAAATCAAGATTTTTTTTTCTCCCACATAGTTTTTTGTCAATGAATATAGATGTAGGCTTTTCTTGAACTAGACCTTTAATGAATTCTTCTCTGTTACCTATATTCAGACTTGTGAGAACTTCTCACTGAGACACTTCTTGTTCAGTTAAGTGTGATTGAAATTAGCTAAGGAGTGTCAGCTTATTAGGGGAGCCATCCAGACAAAATGACACACAGAATAGTCATATACTCTTTTCCCCAAAAGGATACCTGTCAATTATTTTAAGTATTCTGTTTATTTTCACTTGCTGAGCCTTTGCCTGGCTAGAATATTGTACTATATGGTTGCACTTGCCAATTTGGAGGAGTAATGCTGCCCCCCTGTTCTTTTTCTCAGTCCTTATCAGGTCCCAACTAGAGACACATTGAAGGCAGCAAAGTTATTTGCCTCCTTTCCCCTTGACAACTAAAAGGTAGTGAAAAACTGAAGGACCATTAAGAAAATTGAGAAGCATATTAACTTTTCTGCATTGGAAATTTAGAAGTTTTTCATTCTTTGCTGAATATCTTCACAAAGATAGCTCTGAATGCTAATATGAACAGTAATCTTCATCTAAACACCAGCACATGTATTCCCTTCTTTTTTTTAGATGCAAGAAATGAAATCACAGAATCACAGAATGGTTACGGTTGGAAGGAACCTCTGGAGACCATCTGGAGACTCCCTGACCAAAGCAGGGTCATCTAGAGCTGGTTGCCCAGGAGCATGTCCAGATTGCTTTTGAATATCTCCAAGGATGTAGGCACCACAACTGCTCTGGGCAGTTCTGTTCCAGTGGTCGGTCATCCCCAAGGGAATTACTTCCATCCCATGCAAAAATTGCATTATACACTGTTTCATAATGCAATGTAAATGTTTAGGTAAAAACAGAAAAGCTAAAACTGGAGATTCATGTTGGCAGTCAAATAAATCATCACAAGAATATGCTGCTAATTTTACTTCATTTCTATATGTATATTTTTATCTACTATTAGGGATACAATTCTCATCTGAAAAGTTTTGGTCCTTGTTTAGTCTCTGTAAAATGAATTTGGAGATAACTCTATATATTTGCACCGAATACCATTGTATCCTTTGATGAGACTATAAGAATTTATCAGAAAACAGAGGACATCTGAGATCCCACAGCAGAGAGAGGACAGCACTGAGATCCCCCACTATTGACTTTAATGATTTGGGATGTGAATATAAACCACTTTGAACCAAAACTCTCTTCAGTGTACATCTCCCTCGAGATTCCAGAAAAGAAAGATATCAGCTTAATCAGATCAGTAAACTTGTATATTGATGAAGCATAATGACTGTTATACCTATTATACATATATTTTCTCCAGATGTTTAAGAAAACAGAGCTAAAGCTTAGAAATGCAACTATACTTTCCATGGAAAGTAAGAATAAAAATTACTTCTATGGTGTGTAATTTGTGCATAACTTACTCAGGGCTTGAGGCTTTAGCATTCAAATATTTTCTTTCTCTTGCACATAGTTCTAATTCAGATCATATTATGACAGTGAAATTTAGTCAGATGATCAGAATTTGATTATTCTGTGCATCTAGGACCTCACAGTTCTAGCATATTAAAACTATTAACATGGCTCCATTCTAAAGATAAACAACAGTTTCTAGACACAACAACAGATTTTGTTTGCATAAATGCTTTTTACTGAATCTAGGCAGCATTTGAAAAACCATATATTCTTTGTTTAATGTTACTTGCCAAGAATGAGAACACCATTTGGGCTACAAGCTTAGTGACATCATTGCTGAAGAATGAAATTATTTTCCCATCTACTTAAAAAAACCTGCATGCTATATAATGCTTAAAAAAGGTAATGTCCATTGTCTGTTCCTAGTATATAAATTTCTAATAATTTACATTTCCTAGTGGATACACCTGTTTTTAGAGAGATCAAACAGAATATGCAGAAGACAGGGTACATTATTCTTTTTCACTCTGTGCATCACAGAAAAATGAAAAACAAAACCAGCATTAAAAAATTTTCCAGTTAAAGGATAATATGAGAAGATACTAACTATTGGATCAGACCACTGGTCCATCTATTGTAATATCCTACCTTTGACAATAACTTCTATTTATTTTAGGATAAAGCAAAGACATAATAGACACCTTCAAAAGAACCTGCCCATAGTTGTATTATCTTTCTAACAATGAACTCATAACTCCTCAGCCACTAAAGCACTGAAGTGCAGCCTATCTTTAGGCATGAATAGTTCCATTACCTTGAATGAAACTTTGCATGTTCTTAACATATTTTAGTGATTTATCAAATGGTGGTCTTAATAACTGGCTTAAGCCCAGAAACATGACTGTTTACATAATAATTTTCACACCATGCCTGAAGTAGTCCAATAGATTCTCATTAGCCATATAAACAAATTATTTTAGTACTTATTAAACTGTCTCAAATATTCTATTTCCTTACATTGTGTTGCTTTCAAACATTTCCTTCTACAATTTTAAGCATATGGTCTTCCAGTCTCATTGTCTTCCATCTTATGTTACAGAAGAATAAGTAAGACAGCCCATTCACTTTGTTTGTGTTCTCGGCTGTATAATTTGTAGAAAGCTTGAGTGACAGGAGACACCTGAGCCAGCACAAAGCCAAACCAATTTAGATTGCAATTCTGTATGAGTACAACTGCTCTACTTTCAAGGTTGGTTGCATTTCAGCAGCAGCTGGTGTCATGACACGTCACAGAAGGCAGGTAAATAAACCTCTGCAAACCTGAGAAGATGCCTGCAAGATCTACAGAACTAGTAAGTCCCAGTAGTGTGAGACCTGCAGTGACTCAATGTACGTGTGTATTAGCTGAGATATTTGGGCCTACCAGTTGCCCACAACAACTTGAAGTACTTTGTATCTATCAATTTATCTTCTGTATTTTTATACCTTTCTATGGTGACACAAAATCTTTAGTACATTCATCTTGCCCTAGTCAGTTCTTCCACTTCAGTTACCTTTATTATTTGATGCAATTATTTAATCTTACTATTTGACAGTAGCGCTGTGAAACAGTCTCTTCAGATTTCAGGTTAGAAAGCAGGAGTAGATCTAATCTAAGTATTTGTTTATATTATTTTCTCCATAATTATTGTTTTGCACACTGGAAATTGAAGTGGAGGAAGCTTTAAGAATGCTCTTGTGGTCAGGCATGAAATGTGTGGTAGACCAACGATAAGCAATCATGGTCTCCACTATTCTAAACTAGTGCAGAAACTATTTTATTCCTAGGTTGAAACCTTTTTTTTTATCTTTCTCAACTCCAAATTGCCCTTCTCTCCACTTTAGAATTTTTTAGCAGAGGACAATCAGAGCCAAGCGTAATGTATTTGATCATATGTTACTGAGTTACATAATTTCTTAACCTATTATTTGGCTTTGGGGGACATGTCAAAATGGCCGTAAACTTTCCCCCATCTGTCTGTACCTGTCTCAGCTCTTTTTCTTCAGTGGCTACAATTTCTACTTGATAGGTGTCATTATTATTTATAGCATCCTTTACCCTTCACTAGGTTTAATGTTTTCTCAGTGCTGCTTACTGACTTTATCTGTGAAGTGTTCTATGTAGTTACTATGGTACAGAAGTACCTCCTCATTTGTTTTATGGTTTCGGAGACCTGGGCTAGAGAAAATATTATATTTATATGATGTCTATAGATCAATGTGACTTGCTTTTTTCATAAGGAAAAAAGACTTTCAGTGTCACTGCGCCCGTATTGCCCATATTGTGCATTCCTGCTTTCTTCTCACAGCAGCACATTGAATCTCTTCCCTGTTTCAATCTAAATAAAAGAAGATATAAATTCCTTTGAATTCCACAAGATGAGCTTGGAGAAGGTGCAAAGAACAAAGCTAATTGTCCTGTTTAGGGAAAGGATGCAGCAGGAACTCAATACTTCTGTTCAATGTGGCTTTGTAGCTGGTTAGACATCACACTTACAGGTCTGAACAAACCACAGAATTTGTGGTTACATGACACAGGAGGGAGACTGGGAATTTTATTGCAAAATCGCATCACTGTAGGGTAAGTTTAAATACTGTTATTTCACTTATCAATGAAGTCTTTTCTCTACCTGTATCATAACATCAGAATACAGTAAGTCTCATATGCTGGAGAACTATTGTACAAACTGATTTTTAAGTGGAGATGCTAGCATTACTCAAATACTTTCTCTTGACATTTACCTTCAATAGAATATCAACAATCCGATATTTGATCCTAGAGTAGATAAAGTATGAAATTTTCCAGAAAACTAAAACATATGAATTAGTACAAAGAGTGCAACTGAACAAACATTTAAATTCATAGTAACGCAGGTAAATAAACTCTGGGACAAGATCGTTATACAGGTATCTCTAGGAGTCCACCTTACTAACAATACTAGAATAACTAGTTATTTGCTGTGCTGGCCAAACTTGCTACACTTTTATTGTTAATTAGCTTTTTCTAATAAGCTGATCTTTTGTACTGAAATACGACAATAAAACTGTTTTCTAGCATTTACCAAAGGACTGACGAAGGTGGTTGAGTAATTTCTTTTTCCCCAAGCCTTTGGTACATTGAGCTATAGATTAGTAACTTCAGGACATATGGGTTTTATCAGACAGAAATGCAAAATATATTTTCTTTAGCATAAATCACATTTCCAGAAGAGAAAAACATGCACTTTTTATTTAAAAACTTTTCAGCCTTACTTATGTCTAACAGAGGCTTTTTCTCTACTCCGCTCTGATGCATTTCCTCATAAACTGAATTATTTCACAGTTCTGTAGCTTATTTGTAGACAAGCTAAATTTAAAACCAATGCTGTTTTCCAGACTTAATTTGACACAGGGTTTTGTCTTCAGTGAGGGTGCAAAAACCCTTTGCTTCCTCAAGGTATACAATTCAAAACATGAGTTTTATCAGGAAGACAGGAAAGAAAAATTGCAAGTTAGGACAACATTGATGCAAGTCTCTTTTTCTATACTATTCACTTTTTGTGCTTATTTTATTCCAACATTGAATATAACTTGAAATACATGCCCATTTAGCAGCCTATGATTCTTCCATCTCTACACAACCTGGCTCTTGAATATAATCATGCAGGAGGAACCATGAAGATTTCTTTTTAATGTAATTTTAGGACTGTCTAACTATAACTACTCTTACATTTATACAATCCTAAAATTACACTCAGCCCTTTGAAGGCAACAACGAGGCTGAGGTGGCCCCCACTGAAAAAGAGTTTGACACCCTGATCTAGATTGTAAGAGGAGGCAGTCTCTCAAGTATTCTTCTCTGTTAACTAAGCCTGTGCAATTATGCAATAATGGAATTTCTTGTCCAATTGGCAGGTATAAACATCTACATCAGGATAAGCAAGCAAGAGATTATAACAAGTGTGAGCCACAAAGACGATGAAGGGAGTGGAGCATCTACTGTATTAGGAAAGGCTGAGGGAGCTGGGGCTCTTTAGCCTGGAGAAGAGGAGACTGAGGGGTGACCTTATTAATGCTTATAAATATGTAAAGGGTGAGTGTCACGAGGATGGAGCCAGGCTCTTCTCGGTGACAACCAATGATAAGACAAAGGGCAGTAGGTACAAACTAGAACACAGGAGGTTCCATTTAAATATGAGAAACTTCTTCTCAGTGAGGGTGCCAGAGCACTGGAACAGGCTGCCCAGGGAGGTTGTGAATTCTCCTTCTTCTCTGGAGACATTCAAAAGCAGCCTGGACACATTCCTGTGTGACCTCATCCAGGTGTTCCTGCAGGGGGATTGGACTAGATGATCTTTTCAGGCCCCTTCCAATCCCTGGCATTCTGTGATTCTCTGTGAAACCATGACATCTTTGTAGAACACTAATGAATCAATGCACCTTGTAAACTACAGAATAACAGGGGCGGGCTTATGTCAGAATGAAAGACAAGTTATAGAAACTGTTGCCTTCCATTGTCTTGAGCTTGGTACATGCTGCTTCTCATGTTTTGGGAGAGTGGTCACATAGCTGTACACATTTTGACTTTCAAACCATGGCTGCAGGCAACAGTGTCCATGATCACGACCAGAATTTCAGTGACCTCTGCTCTATTTTGTTCATAAATTACTTCTCAAGAGACTCTAAAGTGCAAAAGTTAGAAGTATCAATTATTACTTTCATAATTTACTCAGATTTTCATACAGTCATTCTTTGATGCTTCATTTTTTTCATCAATTATTATTTACATCATTATTTTTCAAATTTTTTTTTTCCATTCTGTTTCTCGGTTAGCTATCTGAAAACACAGATGATTTAGTTAACTAAGACAAACCATGCCACTAACCCTTGTATTAATGAAATTTTATCTCATCATCTTAGAGAAAATTGCAGTTATATCTATAGAAGATGCTAACAATTGCTTATCATCCTAGAACTGGGTGGGAAGTAGGAATGAAAATACCCTGCTGTATTGTTACCTCCACATCATGTTGTAATATTTTTTGGGAAACAGAAGTCTGTTATCTATGTTTTTCACGTCCACACACATTTTTGCGAACTCAAAATATGCAGTAAGCAAACAATTTTTAAATGAGAACAAAGTGTTCTAGACCTTTTAAAATTAAAGTATACATTATGTAACAGAAACTTTTTACTATTAACAATATTAGCACTTATGTTAATTTGATGGCTTTTCAAAAGCTTTAGCCATTTTTTATTTACTTTTCAAATCTGTTACAAAATACCCTTGTATTTTTACTGTACTGCCATTTGTCAATTGTTTAGATCTGTTTCCTGTTTTTTCCAGATCTTAGAATGTCACATAGGTCTGGAAAGAGATGAGTTTACAATTTTTCTTTCTGTGCATGTCTTTAACTCTTTAGATTTTCTTCCATCATTTGATATGGATCAGATTCTAGTAATGTCATGTTCTCCTTTTTGTTTATATAAAATATACTCACTGACAGTCTTATGTAGAGCTTATTGGGGAAGGGGGTGGAATAAAATAAAAAACTGAGAGATACTGGATGAAAATTTGGTTCCACTCAGGGGTTAGGTTTTCACATATTATTATATACCTTTTAAACATACGGTACAAACTGGAACACAAAAGGTTACACTTAAATTTGAGAAGAAATGTCTTCTCAGTGAGGATGCCAGAGCACTGGAACAGGCTGCACAGGGAGGTTGTGGAGTCTCCTTCTCTGGAGACATTCAAAACCATCCTGGACACCTTCCTGTGTAGCCTCATCCAGGTGTTCCTGCTCCAGCAGGGGGATTGGACTAGATGATCTTTCGAGGTCCCTTTCAATCCCTAACACTCTGTGATTCTGTGATAAGTATACACTGGCAGAGCTCACTTGTTTGAACCATACATGCCCAATGCTCTCAGTTTTGTAAGGACTGTTAGTCAACCTTCTAAGGTCTCAAAACTAGAAAAGCTAAGAGCCTTTAGACCCTACCTTAAAGCAGTTCATTGAAGAAATAAGCTGTTTCCCAGCTCTACACCAGCTGTGTAACACTTGGCTAGCCTTGGCAGAATCTCTCATTCTCCAGTCACTTAAGCTTCCAATGAAAAACATTGTAGACAAAAAGCTTATGATCTCTGTTGGAATGAACTCTATTGCTGGCCATCCTTGCAGAAGCCCAGTATTTTATTATTATTTTTTTTTTAAACTCAGCAGGAGCTAAACAGATGGCTTTGAAAACTGCACTTTCATTTATGTATATGCATCCGCACTTACGAATTACATGCTCATATATACAGTGGTAGGCTAAAAAACTGACCCACTGTAATTTCAGTTATCCTGAGTCTAGACTTAGTATTCAGATCTCTGAGCTGGACTCAGATCAGATGCACGGAAACCTGAATCTCCCAAGAGTTCACAACTCAGACTTTTCATCGCTTTGGACTGACTATCATCCCAGAAGGAGCATGAATGTGGGAGTGACAGTGGATCCATCTGCCTGTGATAAGACAGCATTTTCCAGCTAGATGGCTTGCTGGAGACTGCAAATTAGCAAATGGATAAAATCATCAAACTCCAATTACTATGTGTCTGCACGGTTTCTTTTAACTGAGTTTTCTCATATACTACAGTTTTAAACTGTTCACCAGTTTTACTTTTTTCTCATGTTCTTTTCACCCATTTCCTCACTCATCCTGATTCCAGAGCAGTGTCATTGGTTTCAGGTATTTTAACCAATTTCCAGGACATCTATGTTTTAATAGCTCATCACTTAATTGCCAATGACAGCATTAAAACAACAACTAATATTTTAATATTAACGGGTTTTTAAACAAAATATTTCATTGGTAATATTTTTCTGTAGTTGGCTCTTCTTTTTTGTCATTTTGTCCTGTATATGCAGTATTTTCTAATCCTCATTTCCTTCATAGCATTTTCAAACAAGGAAGTGGTATGAACTAACTCTTACGTTGTATTGATGGAAAAAGATCACAGAAAATTTAATAAAGCTCAAAGCTAAATATTTTTCATTTTAAATGCTGTGTCATAGATAGCTAGTACTTACAGTAGTCTTTCTTTTTTAACATATTTCAAACACCACCACTGTAATAGCCAATATTCTGCTAAGATAGCCAGACCACATATGGGACTGCTGTTTTGTTTCACATCGGTGTGATGATGATGTATCTGGATCCTCAGTACTTCCACTCTCTTGTATTATTGCAAAATGGGATAATTACACTAGCTCACATATTATTACAAAAGAATTATCTACCTTTATCCATCTTTTCTAAGGACAGAAAGAAGGGGCCTTTTTTTTTCTGGAGCTTAACATGACTATTTTTTGCTATGTTAACTGCAATTGTGCAATTTCTACTATGACGTCTAGTGGCTGCTGTTTGTTTTCTGTGGTTTCTCCTACAGACAAGATTTTTGTGGTTTATGCTGTGATGAATTATGATTGCTAATAAGAAGCCACAGGATTTAGACTTCTCAGGGTCAGAGTTCACTATAATTTTGCTGAGCAGCCCTACATTTTTGAGTTAGAGCATCAACAAGAAAAAATCCAACAGTAACGTCCTCCTCGCCTGATGGCAAATACTCATGCAAGTATTTTATACATCACTGAAGTAACCAGTGGAATTTTCTCTAAACTTGGGACAAATCTATATTTATATGGCACTCACTTTTCACTACTAGTCTCCTCTATACATTTTGATCCATTCTCCTGGCTGATAGTTCAGTCAAGAAGAACTATGACTTTAAACTACAGTAAGGAGTATCTTTCTGAAGGTTACTGCATAAAATGCAGGTAGTACATACCATCAGTAAGGTGTCTGGCTGTGCAGTGCTGTCCCATTCTTGTAATAAATCTAGAAATAAGAGGACAGTTTATTTGGAAAAGCATTTAAGCAAACACAAAGTATGGTGAAGTCCTAAAGAAGTATTCAAAGATTCCTGCAAAAATAGGCACAGATATACAACTGTAACAAAAGAAACATACAGAACAGTAGCGGTCATCTATTTAATAAAGTTAATTAAAAAAAACAATAAGCTAAACCAACCCTTAAATAAATTCACCTTTAGATAAAACTCTGCTTCCAAAAAGCAGTATCTATCCTGATTAAATTATTGTCTGAAGTACTCCTCATACTCCCAATACATCATCAGCCTTTAAGTAGAATGTCTGCTAGGTATTCAGTTTTTCCTGGTTCCATGTGATGTCATCTGAAAAGCATTTCACTCTAGTAATAATTACAATGTGATACGACAGAAATCACACATAAAATTTACTGGAACAGACTTACTATTCAATTTCTCCCTAATTCATACAGAGTATTTCCTTGCTTCAAGAATTTGAAGTACAGTTTTGAGGTATTACAGGGCTGGGAATGAACACAGTATCCTCAGGAAAGAAACGTGGAGGTATATGAGAAGCAAATAAAGAAGAGTACAATTATAGTCTGAAAACCAGAACTGACCCGTCTTCATTAAATCCTTTTGTTTATTAGCATTACTAAAATAACATTAGGTAAGAAGAAAATACTAATAACACTTCACTAAAAGATGAAAATAAAGCTTAACTTCACCCTTGCATCAGGAAAACCAGGAAACCTTAGTAAAATGTAGTTTATCTGTTCAGAAACTGATTATTTTTCCCATTCAGAAACTTTCTTCCAGTTTAAAATCTATATGGCCCTTTGTCTATGAACAGTTTGCCTTGTTTATTTGTACATTGAATTTATGATTATGTAACATATCTGCCTACATTGCCAAGTTTTGAGGTTAATGTCCCTTGAATTGGATACGAAACAATATCTTCAGTAATTAAAAACTGGTTATGAGAAAGTGGTCTAAATATAACTCATTTGAACAGAGAAATATCAAGATCCTCACAGAAATATGAAACAGAATAGAAAAAGATAATTAATACTTTTTTATCATTCTATAATAATTTTTCAGTATTTGAAATAGCTACGTTTACAAGAGTAGAAATCTCTTTAATATTGCTATAACAACTTATGCAATTTGTCAAAGCAGCAGCAGCAATTTACTAAGTGAACTCCTCCAAATCCGTATTAGTACACCAACTTTGCACATGAAGATTTGCACTCTTCCAATAGACATTTATTCTATTTGTATAGAATTTAATGCTCGTAATAATATAAATCGCATGTTGTTCACCAAACCAAAATTCACTAATATAATAGGCTTAATTCTGATTAGTTCAATTCAGAGGTTAATTTTATTCATGCCAACAAATGAAAAAAATCAGTGAATGGCGAAAGTTGAGCCAGAAAAACACCAAAAAATTATTTTATAAGGTCTGTTCACTCCTTTTAGATTTATGATGTTCTGGGGTTTTGTTTGTTTGTTTTAGCTGAAAAATTGCTTTTTTTTCAGTTTTTTATTATGAAGTTGGAGATACACTTTAAACATCTTTCTTGTACCATGCAAACACTCTACGGAAGTATTACATTTTACTTCAAAGCTGTATTTCATTAGCTACTGTAATCCAAAGCTCACTAATACCTATAAGACTCTTACTAGGCTTTTATAAGTTAGAGGAAGAAATGTAATTACGTTAGTAACTCAGCCATCTCTTCTTGTAAAATAGCAAATAAAACAGCAGACTTATTTTTCTTTAAACTTTTAATTAACTGATAAAACCAGAACATCCATATATTATTGGAAGAAAATAAACAGCCCACTGGCATGTGGGTAACAGGGATTTTTTTTTGTTTGTGTAGTTTATTTTGTCTCTCTCACCTATGCAGTAAAATAAAACCAGTGGGAATATTTTTAAATTTCCTAGATGTTATGAAAATTCCTAATTAAGAAAATAACTACTAAAAAAATAAAAGTAAGCAAAATTAAACATTATCAAGTGCGGCATGGAGGAACAATGCACACTGGGATGCAGACAAAGATGCACACACAGGCAGAGATCTTGTTCAGGAAGGAGCACAGAGCCAGGCAGAGCAGAGAGCTGAGCCAGACTGAGACCCTCTTTATTAACCATTGGCAATTTATAGCATTTACAGATATGAGCCTGGACTAAGAGGTTAAACAAGATGTTTTATCAGTAACTGTTATTAAAACCACACCACGGTCATGTTACGTTTGTTTCAGTTATGTTCCCACTCATTCACGGACCAGGCCCAAGGACATTCACACATCACATGTACTTGGAAGTGGTTATCCGGCCCGAGATACCATTCTCGTGAGTCTGGGCTGTCACTCTTTACAAGTATGAGAAACGTACTTCAGCACAACCTGTCCAAGGCCCTTTATATTTTGACTAGTTGCTATGATCTAATTATGTTAGTACTATTTCTTCTTTGACCGTCCAGATGGTCATGTTAGTATTGATCTTCCCGTATCATCCAGGTGGCTGGAATCGCACACCTTGCTTTCCCACATCTTTACTTTCCAACCTCTCCCCCTTTTTTGTTTTGGAACATCAGGTTCACAATGAGCACAGCAAGGACCCTGGCTTTATTCTTCTTTGCATTCTGTATCATTCTCCAGATGATTCGGAGAACTACAAGAAAAAACATTACACAAGCACATCTGATTCCCACAAAAACCCATATATGCAGATTGAGGCCTGAAAACCAAGTTTTTGGGTCTAATAACTTTATGCTATTAGATAATGTTAGCCATTATGTCTTACAGTGATAATTCTTACAAATTATACAATTGTTTTGCAGGGCACTGGCTAAATCCTAAATCAGGCCTTGCACATTAGCTAAGACTGCTCTCTGGAGGTGTTGTTTTACCTGATTTCACTCATAAACACTATAATTCAATTTCAATAGTATTACACATATTTAGCACTCTGACAACATAACATAAAATACAGGTTCAGGTATTAGTTGAGGAGATTATTTGAATACAATAACATAAGAATAATGAGGATCCACAACGTGCATGTAGTCACTCACAAGAAACAAAACTAGAGGCCTCTTACTTCAGGGTACTCACAAGAAATAATCACTCGCCTGGGTTAGGCGAGACTCATTCAAGGATACACCCAGTAAATAATCACTCACCCAAATGAAGAGGTGAGGTGTTCTCAATCCCAGGAAGTTTCCTTAGACCATGTTCCTGTCTAAGGAGAGGGCTCCAGTTTACAGACCCGCAGCTCCGAGAAGACCACTCAAAGCATGTCTTCGGCGGGAACCCCGTTTTATAGTCTGGTCAGATGTGGCTGTGGGCATTACAACATAGACCAGAAGCTTTGCAGCTAGTCTGGGCACCTCCTTTGTTAAGGACCCTGTCAATTGACCAAGGGTCCCACCCCTCCTGCTCCATCAGTTGGTAGCGGTGAAGCTGACTGACAACACCTTGGTACCACTCTAGGTGTATATATGTGGGGACAGGCACAGTGGGGCACAAAAGGTGCTAAAGAGCCATCAGCCTCTTCATTGAAGGCTCCAGATTTCAGGGGAATGTGCAACTGCCACACAATCCAACCTGTGACCACAGTCATCTGACAGGCTACTTTGAAGTGGTACTGCAGTCACCTCTTGCCTCCAAAGTCAAAAGGGGGCATTCTGTTGGTGAGTTTGAATGCCCACTGCGGATCATCATACATTATGTGTCATTTTTCTGTTATACATTATTATTGCAAATCAACCTACAATAGAATAGAATAATACAAATTACAACAATTGTAGTTATTAATAAATATTGGAGAAGGCTGGTTAGTCATCCTAATAAGGAAAACAAATGGATTGAAAGATTTTTTTTTTTTTTTAACCAGTTAGTAATCTGTACAATTCTGATATGCTAATGCCTCTAATTTACAAGGGGCCCAGTACAAACTCAAAATGTCTTATATACCTTACACATTAAGACCCTGAATAGAAACAAAAACCAAATTGCTCTGAGCCACATCTCCATCCCCCCATCACTGATAAAACAGACAAAACTTCTCTGACAAACAATTGTTAATAGGTTTCTTAGAAATACATACAGGAGGGGTCTCAACAAAACACTGTTGTGTTTGGTTAAATTCAATCCGATCCTTGTTTTCCAGCAATTGACCTTCTGGTGGTATCCATGCACCACCTACCCAGTGTGTGTTATTGTTACTGCACTGTCATAGGAGATGATAGCCAAGTAGGCTAAGAAGGTGTTAATTGGAGTGAGGGGCCTGCTGCTGCCAGCATAGTACTTGCATTTTGCTGTAACTTCTTAGCTGCCCCCAGGTAACATCACTGGCCTCTTTCTTGGGTCTCTTCTGTTTCTTCATTACCCTCTGCTGCAGGGACAGGTGTTGCATCTCTGGTACTGGGTCCTGGGTCATGTTTGTCCAACTCATAGAAAGGTTTAACATATTTCGCAGGAAGCCACTTTGGTCCTGTTGGAAGAAGAACACAAGCACACCCCCTCCCCCAGGTGATTAGTTCTACAGGCCCTTGCCACTGACTGTTGTGCAGAGTATCCCGGTATGAAACCTTTAGTCTCTGAGACAGTGAATCTGGAACACAGAAGTGTTTTTTCCACTACTGTGATAGAGAAGGGGGCATGGTACGATTAAAAAAATTTAAAGTATATGCTGCATTGTCTAACTGTTCTTAAGGCATCATATTCCCCCTTGTTTGTTTTAACAACATTTGTTTCAGTGTGGAACGCGCTTGTTCAATGATAGCCTGACCAGTGGGAGAATGTGGAATACCTGTGACATGTGAGACACCCCACTGCTGTAAAAAATATTGCGTGGATCTAGCAGTGTATCCAGGACCGTTGTCAGTTTCAATCTGTTGTGGCACACCCAGCCTAGCAAAACAGCGGGTCCAGTGGCACTGAACATCTCTGCTTTTCTCACTCATATGAGCAGGTGCACAAAGCATACCTGAAAAAGTATCTATAGAAACATGTACATATTTCAAATGGCCAAAAGATGAAACATGTAACATCAGACTGACAAATGTCATTAGCTGGGAGCCTGCAAGGGTTATCTCCAAGGGAAGGCGAACTTGTTATCAGACCATGACATTCCAGGCAAGAGCGCACTATGTCTCTCACTTGTTCGAGAGTGAGACCAAACATCTTTTTTAAAGCAGCAGCATTCTGGAGGGAAAAAAGCATATGAAGCCCTGGCAGACTGGAAGCGGACTGCAGCTACAGTATAAGAGTCTGCAACTGCATTGCCTTCTGTTATGGGACTTGGTAAAGTTGTATGAGAGCGTATATGAGTAACAAAAAGAGTGTTCACGAAGCAATGATACAAACATTTCAAAGAGCTGCTGTTGCAAGATTTCTTTAAGAAAAGCAGAGGGGATGCATTGTAAGACCTTGACTACGTGCTCAGAATCACAAACCAAATTTAGAGGTTCCTCCCTAAAAAGCTCTAAGGCATGTAAAGCTGTGCCAAGTTCTACTAATTGGGTTGTACCTTTAATAACTTTAAAAAGAATGATGCCAACCGTTATCATCACACCAGACCACTACAGCTTTATGAGACTTCCCTGAACCATCAACAAAAACTGTGCGAGTATGTGGGACAGGACGGTCTGATGTCAAAGACTTGCAGATTCTGCAGCATTTTATATTTAGGGATGCCAAAAGCTATGCTGTTAAGAAAACCAGCTAGTGCAATTTGCAAGGACACAGACTGTGAATAAAAAAAATCAAAATCAGATTTCACAAACTGTACATATATGAGAGATGGGTCATGGCCCACAAAGACCTGAATCCATCCTCTGCCTTTTTTGATCAGAGTAACAATCAATTTCAGGGGCTGAGTAATAGTTTTACGGAAAGAACTGGGCAAAAAAATCCATTCCAAGTATATCAGTCTGTTTGCATTCTCATCATACTGTCCCACAATAGCCACAGGTTGGTTTTGTGTTGTAACTATAAACAGACATGTCTGCAAGTCCAATCGAATGCTGTCAGCCTATAAGTTTGTAATTTCGTGTGCTACCAGCTCTCATTCTCTCTATGCTGTGGAGTTAAAGCGCAAAGACATGCTAAATCTGAATCTCCTTTTAGCAAATTAAACAGATGCTGGAGTTCATGGGTAGAAATTCCAAGCATGGGTCGTACCCAGTTAGCTGTACCCATCAATTTCTATAAATTATTCAATGTCTTAATATCATTATTAATTGTCAAAGGCTGGGGTTTGATCATAGTTTCTGTTAAAATCCAGCCTAAATATTTCCAAGGAGGCACAGTCTGCACTTTTTCCTGCGCAACTTGTAAACCATGAAGTTTCAGAGCTTGAAGTAAGTGTGTTACTGCACTCTGTAGATAATCAGATTGTTCAGCACAAACTAAGATATTGTCCACGTAATGATGTTTTACAGCCTCTGTGAATGCCTCACGTGTAGGCTGCACAGCAGTACTCACAACAAGCTGACAAATTGTGGAGCTGTTCATCACGCCCTGTGGTAAAATCGTCCACTGATAACGCTGCATAGGCTGAGCATTGTTAATGCTGGGAACTGAGAAAGCAAAATACTGACAATTGTCCGGATGTAGTGGAAAGGTAAAAAAGCAATTCTTTAAATCTATAATCTGTAGCGTCCAATTACTAGGCAGCATAGTGGGATTCAGGATGCCACATTGTAAGGCTCCCACAGGTTGCATTACTACATTAACGGCACATAAATCTTGTAGCAAACACCATTTCCCTGATTTTTCTGGAATAACAAAAATGGGAGTGTTCCACAGACTTGTGGAAGGTACTATGTGTCCTGCCTGCAGCTGTTCTTGAATTAGTGAATGAGCCTGGAGCAATTTTTTCCCCTTTCAAGGGCCACTGGTCAACCCAAACCGGCCTGGCTGACAACCAAGTTTGAGCAGGGGCTTTAGATAAGAGACCCTTAAGATAAATTTGTGCCTGCAGTGGTTAAAGTCATGCCATTGCCATAGCAAATCCCTACCCCAAAGGTTGATAGCAGTCTGTAACACATATGGCTGAATCCAAGCTGAGATATTATCTGGGCCAATAACCTGTAACATCCGAGCACTGTTTGAGTTCCTCCAATTCCAACAATTGTGGCCATAGCTACTTTTAGGGGCCAGTTTCCTGGCCAGTCTTGTTTAGAAATGATAGAAACATCAGTGCCAGTATCCACTAGCCCTGTAAAGGTTCTGCCCTGAATTTAAACAGTAAGCATGGGTTGCTGTGTAGAAATCTCCTGGGACCAAAATACTTGTGGTTGGCCAGAAATTCCAAAACCAAAATCACCTTGTTCAGCTGTAACTATTTGAGGGACCCAGTAGGCAAGAGCAACAGTTGTGCAATTTGCTGATTAGCTAGAATTTTGCAGGGAATCTGAGTCGCTGTAAACATGATTTTAATCTCTCCGACATAGTCTGCATCAATTACACCAGGAAGGACAAATATACCTTGTACACTAGCAGTAGAGCATCCAATAATCCATCCAAAAAATCCATTAGGCAAAGGTCCCTATACAGAGGTACTTACTGAATATATCCGGGATTCTGTAATTAACAATTCTGTCGCAGTTGCCAAATCCAACCCAGCGCTGCCTGCGATTGCAGGGATGAGATCATAGACTGTGCGCCGGATTGTGATACTATTGCTACTCTCGGGGGAGAGATCGTTCTGCGGCTGAGAGGTCGGATTCCAAACCCTGTTGGATTGCAGGCCACCGGGTTTTGTGCCCCTCTTGCAGTTTCCCAGCAGGGGTTTCGCTGATCTATCAAACTGAGATTTGCAGGAATTACTCCAGTGATATCCGTTCTGACAGCAAGGGCACAACTGCGGTGAGCATCCTCTCTGCTTTTTATAGCGCTTTTGAGGACAGTATTTACTGACATGACCCTCATTACCACAAATAAAGCACTTAAGATTCGCTTGATTTACACTTAGCTGAGACAACGCGGCTGCTAATACTAAAGCCTGATGTGTTTCAGTCCCTATATTCTGACAAACCTTAACATATTGCATGACATCAGTGGCTTTACCTTTCACTGACAACAAAGCAGCCTGGCAGTCAGAGTTAGCATTGTCATGTGCCAGTTGAAGCAGTAAAACTTTCGCTCCATCTTCATTTTCAACCTGCCTTGCTATAGCGGTTTGCGTCTGTCAATGAAGATTATCTAAGACTCCTGCGGTCCCTGTCTTATTGTTGCAAACGAGTTTACGCACTGCCCTGCCTCCGGGACCCGACGCCACACCATAATAGCAAGACGAGTTGGCTGTTCAGAAACCTGCTGCAGAAACCCAGCCTACGCTTGTGGAGTGACATACTGTCCGGTTCCTAGCAACATATCCTGATTTATCCCTACTCCTGATGACAAACTTTCCATGACCTGTTCAGTCACAAGATCTTGATTCTCTAATTGCCACACAGAATATTGCACTGGTGTTAAAATTATTTTAGCAAGCAATTTCCAATCCCATGGAGTCATTACGTATGTGGCACCAATACCTTCAACAATTTCCATTTTAAAAGGACTGTGTAACCCATTCTCTTGCACAGATTTTTTTAACTCCTTAACCATTTTATAAGGTATTCTGTCATGTTCTGGTGATTGTTGTGGTTTGTAAATAACTGAAAAAGCGAAAGAAAAATTGCCATGCTCCATAGCCTTTTCACGGCATTTTTGCATCACCCCTTTGTGTTCTGCCGTCTTAGTCATGAAGGGGTTACTGTGTGCTGTATAAGCATCATTAAAAGGAGGCAAAGGAGGTGCTGTGGGCAGAGTTTTAGACTCCTGACCCAGCTCCTCACAAATTTCTGCCTTATCTTTACACAGCTGTGATGGCATTAATGATGGATATAAATCTGACTCCTTTTCGAGATCTACAGATCCTGACTCAAAAGGATTAGTGCTGTCAGTGCTGTCAAGACTCAAATCATTAGCAACCTGCTCATTTGTGTTTTTCTTTCCATATTCCCCTTTTTGCCCTTGCATTATTTGCTCTGCTGACTGTAACTGCGACAGCGCAGAGTACACAAATCGCCAAGTTACATGCAAATCATCGGGAACTGCAAAACCTAAATTCTTTTGTGTGTAGATGTTCCCCAACCTTTTTCCAAATTTTACTGTCAAACATACCATCACTCAGAAACCAATCACAATTCTCTTTCACCCATACCAGGAGTGAAGTGACCTGCTTCTCAGAAATACGATACCCAGAAGAACGTAATATATGTAGTAAAACCTGTAAATACAATTTATGTTCCTGAGAAGCAGCTTGCCCCATACTAACGCAATCCCGCAGTTCTCTCCTTCAAAGAGGACAGCTTGTCCCTATTACTCCCCAGGGATTAACGTGGCCACAAGTAAAATTTACTCACCCATCAGATTGCGTGGTCGCTGCCACACACACTGCTCGATGAAGGGCCTCAGAGGGGTCAAACACTCACACCGGGCAGCACTTGCGATGATGAGGAACGATGGACACCAGGACGCAGACAAAGATGCACACACAGAGAGAGATATTGTTCAGGAAGGAGCACAGATCCGGGCAGAGCAGAGAGCTGAGCCAGACTGAGACCCTCTTTATTAACCATTGGCAATTTATAGCATTTACAGATATGGGCCTGGACTAAGAGCTTACACAAGATGTTTTTTCAATAATTGTTATTAAAAACATACCACATTCACATTACGTTTGTTTCAGGTATGTTCCCACTCATTCACAGACCAGGCCCAAGGACATTCACACATCACATGTACTTGGGGGAGGTTATCCGGCACGAGATACCATTCTCACAAGTCTGGGCTATCACTCTTTACAATTATGAGAAATCTACTTCAGTGCAAGCTGTCCAAGGCCCTTTATATTTTAACTAGTTGGTATGATCTAATTAAGTCATAAAATTTTTATTCATTTGTGAATACCTAAGTAGCAGGTAGTCTGAAAGAGAAGGCTGTAGGAGACAAAATTTATAGGAACAGCAGTCAGAAGAAATAAGGTTATTGCAAACAGATTTAAGAAAATTTTTGTGTGAGTAGGGATGTTTCCAAACCAAAATAATTTATTATGTGGACATATTGGTAGATGTCTCAAGCCATTATGTGGACTACAGAGATTACAGAACAGCATAACAAAATGGACAGTAATAAATTGTCAAGAATCAATGGTCTGGTTTGAAGAGAAACAACTAATCAAGTCCCACAAGACTTTGTCCTGGTAAAATGGTATTCAACATACTGAAAAAGGAGGTAAATATTGTGATCATATACTTTACTGCTCATATTAACCTACCAGTGTAGCAAAAAGATGGTGAAAAGAGCTGCATAGTAAGTTTGTGATACTGAGTGATGGGGAGATAAAATGGTAGGTGAAGTTTGATACAAAAAAAATCCCAAAAGTAACGCACAATAAAACCTCAAACAAACACCCAAACTAAACCAAATCAAACAAAATGCCCACAACCTTACGTTTATATATATTTGGTGGCCCTGAATGAGCTGATACCACTGAAGAAAAAGATCACCGAGTTAGAGTATAGAGTTCTATGAAAATGCATCTCACTGCTCAACAATGGCCAAGAAACCAAAACAGATGTTGGGATTATAGGGAAATATACATATAAATACTATGGAAAATACAATAGAAAATACCATTCTTACACAATCTTCTGACTTAATCTCAAAAAGTTTATGTAGTAAAATTCTTGAAGTACAGAAATGGTTAGCAAGGACTGAGAAATATACATTACAGCTGTTTAATGAGGAATTACTGAACCAACTAAGGATTCTTTTCATCCTAGAAAAAGGGAAGATTAAATGGTGATGTGACAGAGGTCTAAAAAACTGTAAAGAAAACAGGGAATAGCTGTTCACCATTTTAAAATATTTTCATAAAAAGATTAACAAGCACCAACCAAAGCTGGAAGATGTCAGGTTCAGAAACAAAAAAACAAAAGGTATGGAGTCTGCAAAAATAATTTTCTATCACAGTTCTTAAACTTAATAACAAGCACCTATAGCTCTGCAAGTCCCTAAGACAGTTTGATGGAAACTAATATTCCTTCATCAAAGAGAGGAAGATGATTTAGTTGGATACTTATTCTGTCACATTTCTTAGTCCCTCTTTAGGGAAAGAAATGGAGGAAGGGTAACGATACACAGAATTTCAAACTCATTTGCTCACACCAATTACCATAATTTCAAAGACTTAACTATGCACTTTTCACTATGTAGTGAGATACACTGAAAAATAGATCTCATTTAGCTAGTTCACGTTCCAGTGAAACACAGAAAGATTTATACCAATGCAATTTAAACATTACAGAACTACAAACATAACCAAACCAACTGATTGCCATGAGATTCTTTTCTACTAAGAATTTCCTTGGGTCAGAGCTTTGCTCCAGATTTAGGATGGAGAAATTCCCCACAGCAAGGAGCAAGGTCATTTAACATAAACTGATGTCTTCTACAACAGCCAGAGTAATTTTGTGTTTTCTTTTCCTGAAAGCAATCACCATTATCTTGCTCAACAGCATCATGGACATGCATTTTTCAAAGCTGCACATATATTCTATCTATGTCACCTCTCAGTCTTCACTCCTTTACCTGCCTGTTTGTTCATCTGTAGATTCAATATTTTTTGATACATGAATCTTGCTTACAGCAAAACTAAAAGCAAATACAATTATATGAGTGAAATTATATTATGAAGTACAGACAGTGACCAGCTCATAAAAGTTAACAGTTGCCTTTTCAGTGGGGAAATTAAACATCGCATATTGATCATTGACAGTATTATGTACAATATTATAGAAGTATAAACTTTGAAAACTAAAAGCAAGTAGATACTGTTAAAAGGATGTCCCAGATATAACTTGGGAAGTATACAGCAACAGATTAAAACAGAATGAATAGACCAGGCAGGGAATAATCGTTATCCTTGGAAGTATTAGCTAGCCAAATTTTGCTGTTGTTAACATCCATTAATTCAATAGTTTTAGAAGGCCTTCTTTTTTACATCTCTATAAAAACATCAGTTTCATGCTAGTCTCTCTTCAGAGAAGGAAATACAAGTTAATCTATCACATAATATACAATATTCAAAGAAGTGTAGCTTAATATGAAAATATCTCTAATACAAAATTACTTATATATCAAGTCCTCCTAGGAACAAGTGAAAAGGTTTTGTGCATACAGTGTATGGAATTATAAAAAAAAAGTGTAAAAAAACCCAGGAAAAAGTAGAATACTGGACTCAGTTCAACCACTGTAACTTTTTTTTTTAAACTTTAAATACATACCTTTTCCCAGGTTATTAACCCAAAGTACAACTGTTGTAAAGTCTGTAAAAACCTACTCACACAAGTTGGACAAATGACAACAACTTCATGAACTTTTCAACACTTTCTTTATTAATTTTTCTGTCCAATAACTAAAACTTTAGTTAAAAAAAAAAAAAAAAAAGTCAGAGACGGAGATATTCACCATAGATCAAAATGAACCATTTGATGGCCTTTCTATTCTAGTATCTGCACTCCTGAGATTGTTAATTTAATATAGTATTTGGTAATACTACAAAGACATCCAGCCATGTGTGAATCCTAGTCTGACGAATAAATGAATCTCCAAATGCTACCACATTAGAATTTCTTGAATCCCATCCCTTCTTACTTCTTTGTAGTCCAGCTCATCATTAGTAGTGCATGTGTGATCTGTTCTCAGGTTTTATCTTCAAACCTTGCTGAACAGCATATTCTTCAGTTCCTGTTTTCCAGCAATAATGCATTTCTACCTGGTTTCTACCCATACTGCAATTAGTTCCACTTGTATTAATAAACTAAAACTGTGACATAGCTTTTGGCTATGGGTTATACTGTCCCAAGACACTTTATTAGCCATTTTTATACTCTCTCCCTACTTGATTTGCTTACTCCTCTCCATCTAGAAGGATTAACATGATGGTCTTTTCCAGACTTCTGCTGTTATTACGTTGTTCAAAATGGTAATTAGTCATATTGGCCTGATCCCACAGGGACACTATTTCAGCTGAGCAAAGAGACCTGTTTGAAAAGAGTCCCCTTTCAAGGAATGCAGACAGACCTGTTTGAATAGTGCCCTTTCAAGGAATGCTTCCTTCAAACACCTCAAAATCCTCCTAATAATAGCTATCTTGAGAACCATGCATTCTTCATTATTTTCACAAAGATGAGAATAACTCATTAGAGTTTACCTTGGCCTCAGTTTCTTAAACATCTTTCCTACTTAACTTGGTGCGGACATCTTCAACCTGTTTCATCAGAACTCGAAGTTATTATTTATCCTGATACAAAGAACAATCAGAGGAATCTTTGCCAATATTATGAGGAAGTTTTAACCACAAGTTTACATCCCAGATTCCGGCAAGCTACAAATACGTATTGAAGACGTATTCTCATGAACTGCCTCTCCTTTTATTAGGTGTTTACAATCTCTTAGAGGTCTTGGATGTTTAGCTGAATATCTGGTCATCTCTCTCTCATTCTTTCATCTGTTTTGTATCATTAAGTTTTCTAATCCTTCTTCCAGTCCTCTGTATGTCATCTCTTTGCCTTCTGGATATCTCCATCATCCATGTCTCTTGTGCAGTTAGTTTCTTCCATTGCTTCTTCATATTTTCTTCTCATGTGTATCACTTGCCAATTTTTCAAGGATCATTGACTGGCTCTTCCATTGCTAAGTCAATTTTGTAACCATAAGGCCAGGAAGCAAACTATTTCCCTGAATTGCCCCACTCAAACTGAGATTTTTCTCATTGATTTTGTTTGGTACACACCTACTTCGTGCTCCCTCTTCCATCACATCTGTAAACCCTCCCTACACTCTCTTTCAGAAGCACACTGCCCTTAAATTTTCTCCGTTATTTCTAATGAGTGACAGCATATGTTGGAATATTTTCGCCCCACACTTTTCCCCACTTACTATAACACACATTCCATTTCTGTGTCATGCCTTATTGCTATAATCATCTCAGTAAATATCCACATCTTCACAGAAGCATAGAAGGGTTTTGGTCAGAAGGGATCGTAAAGATCATCTAGTCCAACCTCCTTGCAATGGACAGGCTCACCTTCCACTAGACTAGGTTGCTGAAAGCTGCATCCAACCTGGCCTTGAACACCTCCAGCGATGGGGAATCCACAAATTCTCTGGGCAGCCTGTTCCACTGCCTCACCACCCTCATGGTGAAGAATTTCTTCCTTTCATCTAATCTAAATCTACCCTCTTTTAGTTTACAGCCATTACCCCTTGTTCTGTCTCTACATGCCCTTCTTCTCTTCTTATTCCCACTATCAGGCAATAAAAGTGACACTTCTGAACCAAGCTGTCCATTTCTTCCTGTTTGCTTGCTTTTATGTTCTGGCCTTTTTTGTCTTAAAAAACCAAACCAAGCCAAAACAACAAAGACCAACAAAACAAAACCAAAACCGAACAACAACAACAAAACCAACCAAACACAACAAAAAAGAAAGCTCAAAAAGAAAAAAAAACCACAAAATTTTGTGCCTAGGTCATCTTTTCTCCCCTGCTATACAATCTGCTAAGTGTAGATCACCTGTGATCTATGTCAAGCAGCAGTGCTCTCTGACACCAAGTTGCCTTAAGTAGCAATATATTTTACATCGTGATTCCTTTCCAGAAAATTATTTCTAAAGGCATGGAAAATGTAAATATTCCATTATGCCTGAGACACACACAGTCAAACAACCTACTACTGAATCTACTAATACTTTTTGGGAAAACAAAGTTCAAAAACTATTACAGTGTTCTCCTCCTCTTAGCACAGATGTGGCCTAGCAGACTTTTAGTTTGAGTGTACTGTTTGAACAGGGTAGGGAACAGATGAAAATAATAAAACATAGGATTTCTCAATTAAATTTTTAATATGTCTACATACTTCTGTATATTTCAGGTTGATGCATCCAGAATGTCATCGGCTGGTTGTATTAAACTGTGCATAGTACTGGTCTGTTGGAAAGTTTGAAAATTCTTCTTCTTTAAGGTAAATATTCCTAGCAATAAATAAAAGAAATGCAGTTAGTAAATGTTTTCCCATTATAATATGGAAATAACCTGAGAAACCTAAAGAGGTAAGGCATAAGCAGTCATAAATGTTCATAAAATTCAGAATTATTTTAAATTGAATTAAATATAACTAGATTTTTTCCTCCTAAATGTATGCCATGTCTCAATGTAGCAAACTTCTTCACCCTAAAATAAGTTTCCAAAAAATCACACAGTGAAGAACTAAATTAACACAATTCTGAATTTTTGCTTTCATAACAGAAAAACATCAGGTACTGGAAATTCTTTTGCAAAATGCATGTACGCACGATGAAGGAAAAAAAAAAAAAAAGACCGGAAGACTAGAACACCAAATCTCTTGGGTTTATTTTTTTTCTTCACATAGTATCTTCCTCCTTTTCCCATTAGAGCAGACACAAGATCTGTCCACCGAGACACGTCCAGTGGTCAGCTAAAGAATCCTCTAGTTTTCTTATAGATAATGGAAGAGATCTGTTTGTGCTGTTTGCTTAACCTTAAGCTATCAGAAACTGGCAGTTCTACTGAAGTCAGTGGATACCCATCCTCTTTTGTTTCAGAAAGCTAAAGTAAATTTAAGATATACATACTGTTTTACACCTGATAATGTAATTTTCTGCACAATTAATTGTATTTATTCTTGATTTTGCTATCTGTATAAACTGTCTGTTGTCAGTGGAAGACTTAAGACTTCCAGCTACTAATCCATACATGTAAGTCACTAATCACTAACAATCATAACCTACTCTTTGAATATTGTTTAAAATAGTACTGAAAAACACACTTAAAAATCAACAATTTAGCTTAAGTAAGTATAAACTTTTGACAAATGTATTTTAAAAGTAACAAACAATACAAGTGAAAAAGCTCTTTGAAAGCCAAGCTATTGTGTCAATGGTAAAGATTTTTATTTGAAAAAAAAGAAAACTCTTTTGTTACTTACTTTGATTTCTGCTCCCGAGATAGCTCTGCATTTACATTATCTAAAGCTCGGCGGTATTCCCGATTTTGTCGTTCTAGATGCCGCTCTAAAATCAACTGCGCTCTAGCAGCCTGTAGACGTTGCCTGTCCCATTCGGCATCTCTTCGGCGTTCTTCCTCGTTTAGTCTCTATAGGAGTGCAAAAAAATTGCTTCTTTTTCTCTTTGTTCAAAGATGAAACAGTATATGTAAAGTCTGATTGGTAAATTCATCCAAACTTGCTTGCCTTTACTGAACACTAGGGGTAACACTTGAAACGGAGAAAACTAGGTAGGAGCCCATGCTTTAGGCAGAAGTAAGATACTGCAGATCAGAAAACTGTCCTTTTCCAGGGAGCAAGACAAACTCCTACTTCTGCACAAGGTAAGAAAATTTGGATCTGCTGCCTGGCAGAAGTTAATCAGTAGATTACTATTTCTTTCTGACATATTAGATCTCTCTAAAAACCCAGAGCAGCAAAACAGGTTTGTTTTTTGTCTTTTGAGGTTTTTGTTTGTTGTTGTTTTTTTTTTCAAGTTCTTGTTTGCAGGAGTTCTCATTTACTGAGGTTAGAAGTTAGTAGTCATCAGTGTGCCTTAAAATATAGCTAATTCAGTGTAGTAACTGAGCCACCAACACCAGATGCCTAGAGCAAAATTGGGTTTTTTGCCTCTGTTATACTACCACTTCCTTACTTCATGTCTGACATCACGTTGAAATAATTCAAGAAACCAGGCCTGCAAAAAACTCACTTTCCTTGGTGGGGCTCTTTTTCTGCCAGCTTAACTAGCTGACTAGGTTTACTTTAGGGTCACAGGAGAGCCATGACAATGACAATTCTATCTTCAGGTTTAGTGACAGCAGTAGATAAGACACAGTGTAGCATATGGTACTATAGGGATTAAAAAATAAAACTGAACAGCTATTCATTAGCTGTTATGAATCCAGCCTCTGCACTGAATGAGGTAAGTAGCTTCTTACTTCACGATACCTAGGCCTGTACACTCATGACTGCCTAGGAAGGGTAGATTTCTTCATTTTGACTGCCTGCTTCTATCCACCTTAAGAGCAGCAATTATTGGCAATATTTTGTTTTTCTGTTGTAACTCTGTCACAGAACATGGCTCATAGTTGTGTGGGATGGTAGGAAGAAAACTCTGTTGTGTTCATGAACTTGAAATATGACGATGAAATATGCATGAGCAGGAACACTAGACCTGTTCTATTTGTCTTGCTTGAGTAGCCCTGAGCACAAGAATGATGCCCCAGCTGCCCTGCTCTTACCCTCAGCCCCTGGCTCTTCTTCCCGTATGGAGCAGCACACTCCTTCTCATCCGTTACAGGTAACTCATGCAGCTTTAAGTCCTAAACTGCACAATGAAGCCTGGCCCTCAGGCTGTGGCACAGCTTTGCTCCTCGGCAGGACCACCACAGACTGTGACCCAAGAACCACCAGGCCACTTGGCCCTGGGCTCCACAGCAACCTTCCTCCCAGCCATACCCCAGGGCTCCAGCCCACTCCTGCTGCTCCATGACATTTTCCAGCTGCTTCAGAGACACTGTGTTCAGTTTGACGGATTAAAGTTTGGGTAAAATTCAGATCAGTGAAAAACACAGTCTTATAATGGGACATGCAGGGCAAACAATAAATATTTTCCTCTACAAGCATCCTCTATAATATTATTACAACCAGGAATAGAGAATATGCATGTAAGCTTAAATACCATTTTCTCCAGAACTTGTTCCTTTTGAGAGTAACGGATTGCCATCAGCTGATCCTTACTCATTCCCTTCCATCGATCTGTGATCACACGATGTCTACCAAATGAACTGACTGCTTGTTCAGGGTTTTCAGAAAGTAAGTCTCCTTGAAGGAGGCCGGAAATTTCATCCATGTCATCTTTCATTTTTTGGTGCTTTTCCAACTTCTTTCTCTCAGCTACTTCAGCAGCCTAAGTTAAGTGAAAGGAAAGAACTGATAGTTTTCCAAGAGAAAATATTAACTAAGGGGTGCAACAAAGTCAGCACATCGTAACAGATTTCTTTCCAACTTGCATACCATTGTCAATTGCATCACATATAAATACTATGATTATGGTCCTATAGGCTAATACGTTTCTTAAATGTTGTCAGATCACATACAGCAAGTAATTTGGGGAAAAATAATTTTGTTTTATAAGAAAAGCCAGAATTAAATAAAAACTAATTTCACATTAGTCCACAAGCAAACACCAGTTGCAATTTGCAAGGCAGACACAATATGGAAGAAATTTATGATAAACATTTACAACCTTGAACCACTAGCCTTGATACATATTACATATACCTGGAGAGCATGGTTAGGCACTCAAAAGAAAGAGACAGCAGATGCCTTTGCTGATCCAAAATGCAAACTTGAATCACACTATGGGAATACATCAGTAGTATTGGAAAACATAATATGCATTTCCTATGGAAATTACTGTTTCTAATGTCCACGTGTGGTGGGTTAACCTTGGCTGGATGCCAGATGCCTACCAAATTGCTCTATCACTTCCCTCCTCAG